>NC_092364.1:14606868-14636842 GCF_030848805.1 Temnothorax longispinosus
TATGGGAGTAGAGAAGTGAATAAATTCCATTCAGTTCGCGCACCAGTTAACTTTACCAACAGAGAATTGATCGAAATCGCCAAACGCCACGGTGTTATGAGTGTAAAAAAATTTGCCGGCGGATCCACGGCGGTGTATCGTCGGTTCAGGAATCTCGCAAATCGATTATCGGCGCGCGGGCAACGAGCGATATCACATCCGCGTCATAAATCAATGTCGAATGCGTGGTAATCGAGCGCGATACGTTCTCTCACTGTGTCGAAGGCAGCCGGTATTAATTCCATGGCCGACTCGAAGCGAAGGTTAAGGCATGTCGAGCACTCGCCGAGCGGAGAACTCCTCCGGGCGAGGACGTACCTACCGCGGAAAAGAGCCGCGTGGCAATTTCTGCCTGTTTTGCAATCACCCCGCGCGCGTTCATCCCCATCCCATTCCGTTCCTCCCTCCGAGGGTTCTTTCTTCCGTACCTTCCGTACTCTTGCCACCGTCGAATCACTTCCCTCTCACTCCGTCGGCCGTTCCTTTTGCTAAGTGCACCGCGTCTCCGTCACCCTGTTCCGCTACTTCGTCGCTGCGTCGTCCTCCCTTCCTGTGTCGTCCGGTGTGCTCCTCGATGAAAAATTCCTGCCACGGACAAGCGGATCGCGCGATAAAAAATAAAAATTCTGAATTTTTGCATTTCGACTCCTATTGCGACCAAAGATGATTTTTCGTTGCTTCTGCGCGATTTCTGATATTGGTAGATATCGTGGAACTTATCAACCTTCTATCGCTAAATTCTATCGCTAAATCTTAATGTAAAAAAAAAAATTAAACAAAGAAAACTTTACACTTACTGTTAAATTCATAGGGTTAAATTAAACTCAATTTTGAGTAATTTTTAACTATTCCATAGGTCGCCACTGCTCCTACTCAATATGTAGTTAATTTAACTAAAACAATGTTAATTTGACTAAACCAATGGAGTTAAAATAATCCTATTTTGTTTCAAACTAATAAATTTTGACGCACATGGTAGTTAAAAATAACAAAATAAATCTAACTTATGGTATTGGTTTATCCTCTAATCTTTAACAGTGTAGATAATGAACCTGCAATGAAGTGATTTAAAAGAGACAATAAGAGTGCGCGGTTATTGGTGCGTAAATGGTCAGAAAATTAATATTTAGTAATAACGTTATTACTACACTTTGTTATTATTAAATAAACACTAATTTTCTAACAATTTACGCACGAATAACCGCGTCGTACTCTTATTGCCCCTTTTAAATCACTTTATTGATTTAATATGAAGAATCCAAGAATGTTAAATAACGCTTCATTTGCGTAAATAATATGCTCTTCCTTTTATTAATGATATGGCGCCACACGATGTAACTTTAACGAAAATACTTTTTACCCCGGCCATGTGTCACCAATTGTACTCAGGACGATCCTGTCAGTATAAAGGATAGTCCTGGATGGTTGGAAACGGTCCAAGTTGAACAGGGTCGCTGTTGTGTGCCACTAGCATCGCGCAATGGGCCGTGCTAATCGCTCTACTCAGAGCCCCTTTGTCCCCCCCGCCCAACTCCCTTCCATACTCTTTCCCTCGTCCCTCCACCCTTGCAACCACTCCACCGAGGTTCACAATGTTCCTCTGTCCCTGAAATTGCGTGAAATCATATCGGGCGCTCCCCCGAGCGTGCCATACTTTGCTAACTGCCGACAGACGTCCTATGAACGGGCACGCCCTTTCGCCATCTGAGAAAAGTTCCGTCGATCTGGCTCGAAGTTTTCTCAAGACAATGGCACAGTTCGGTTGTCGCGGTCGTTAATTCTCGACTTCACGGATTTATAAATGCTCCGCGGCCCCGCTACCGTCGCGGCGGACGCGAACTCTAAAGGACGATTCTACAAATATTTAATCGCGCGACGTCGCCGTAACCCCGGCAGCCCTCCGTTTCCTGCTACGGGTGTATTGGAGTCTCTCGTAGTTACAGGATTTTATCCTGTAACTACGGATCATTATCATAACTTCCTTTTTAATTTACATTTTGTCGAATTAATCGTTGTCCCGAATTTTTTTGTCCTCTTACTTGATATTGCAGAATAATATCGCAAAGTAATAATACTCGATAACACACGTTAATAGATTTTTTTTCTTCCAATCCAAGTAAAAAATCACCTTTGTTTAACCTAGCCGGTAATTGGCCTCTTCCGGATCTCAGGAATGAGTGGTCACCGGCTATTCTCTTTTTGGACTCATCGTCCTGCAATCGCCGGAAATCGTTGATCCCCCCGTGCCTTCAATAACGAATGAAAGGTGTGTCTATTCCTAGAAAGAAGAGAAAAGCCGTCGGTAGCGATAAAATCGGTAAGGATAAATTGAATCGGGGCAACCCCATCGATTTGAGGTTTCCTTTGATCTTCGAGGGGTCAATCCTGGTGAACCTCTCCGACGAAACTCGCTAACCTTGTGGTTGGCCCTTGGCAATACTTTGAGAAATCGATGCGACGATGTCGTGAGTTCTTATCAAAGGGAATTCTCTATGCAAAGGACCTTTAACTCAGTACAGTAAACTTTCCTGTCACTATCAAGCCCAGTTTCACGACGTAAAACGTCACGACAATGAAACTCACAAATAGACATCATATATATAAAGTAATAATATACATATTATGCTATCCATAATGTATTTTGAATGTACAATTGCTAATGTCTTCGAACTCAATATTACCATCCTAATTTATTAAAATATCTAAATTATTTAATAAAAAATTTCCTGTATGTAAATAGAATTCAAATAGCACATATAAATATTAATGTAGTAAAATATACATTCAAATGCCTCTAATTGCCAATTTTAACTGTTTAACATATTTGAAATATTGACAAATAATTGCGTGCCATGAGCAACATGTAAAATATTGGCCAATAATGTATCGATATACATCCTGCAAGATTTGTAAATAATTTACGTTTCTCCGTGGTAACTTTTTGATAACTTTACACAGGTTTATTATTATACTTCAACTACACAAATTGCATCTAATTGACTGATGCTTGATAAACGCAAATGTCATGTAATAGAGTGATAAGAGCGGTACTAATCCCTTGAATCTGTCTTCAATATAAAAAAATACTCCTTAATCACATATTAACAATTCATATTGGTACTTCAGACGAGATTTTCAAGACGAAATCCATTACTCCTCGTCGTTTCGTAGCTCAAAGATTAGAGTCGTTTTAGCTTCGAGTGTCAACGACGACGACGATGGTCCATCCCTCTCGAACGATGCTATTGTGACGACCGGGGAAGACAGTGGTGGCTTTGATTACGATATTGTGCGGAGGAGAGGCTCAGACGCGCCGTGACTTTGCCTGCTTAAATCGCATTCATAACGTCTAGCAGAATACAACCGCCAAATCTTATCGTCTTGCGCAACACTGTGTCGCGATTTCTATAATATGCAAAAGCATTAAAAACGCGATGAGAATATTTGACGTTTCGTCCTGTTCGAGCTTTATTCCTGTTTCTGGAATTTCCATGCATTTGCATCGTTAGCGCCTACTTTGAAAGAAAAAGATAGACCGAAATATATTAAAAAGTGTTTAATACATCGTGACATATTTCTTAAATATATATTTTCAAATATTTTAATTTCTATTTGAGCATCTTCTCTGAACGATTAGTTTGTAACTATTGAGTTTGACAATAAATTTTATTCAACATTTTGGCGATTGATAGAAAATCGTCGGTGTCCTCTCATTCTTGCAGAGATCGAAAGGGATTAATTACCCGTTAAACTAAACAAAGGTGATTTTATTTATTCACTTGATTAGGGTAAAGAAATTATCAATCTTTATGTTACGTTGTGATATTAATTTGCAATATTATTAAATAAATTGCAATAATTGTATCGGAACCGCGTCAGTCATTAACTAAACATATAAATAGCGTAACTTAATTTGCAATCTACACTACGTTCAGTCGTGTATTTCCTTTTACCTTGCGGAAAAAAAGCCATTCTCTCCACTTTTATCACGTAATTACGCCGCCTGAAATTGCGAGTCTCGTTTCGATCGAGTCAGTTAAATCGATCACTGGTCTCCGCGCGAACGAGACTTTGCCGATTGGAAATTTCGGCAATTTAACACGGCTTATTCGATTTCTTTAGCGCCGATATTCCATAGCCCTTCATGAGAATTTAAATGGCATGAATGCTATATTGCGCGCGAAATTAACACGTGCACAGTGACATTTATATATATATATATATATAAAAACCAATAAGATATTGTTATAAAATCTATTTTACAGCACACTACTGTGTTATACATTTGTTACATATGTATGCAACATTTTCTAACATTTTGTATTTTAATTCTTGGTGAAGTTATTATAAATTACAATTCGTATTATATGTAACTTGTTATATGCGCATCGGGCAATCAGAAAAAGTTGGAACAATAATTATGTCGGACACGTTCGTCATTGGTCAACGAATATTTCCCCCAGGATCGGTGGTACCTTTTAATTTGAGCTCGCAGCCGAAAAGTTTTATTCAGTTCGCCGATGGTCGAATGCATCTCGAACCAATTTCCATCGGTGTTTCCCTTCCAGTCTTCTTGTCATCCTCGAATTTGTAGCGCAGTTCTATGAAATAAGAGGAGATGTGCGGAGGAAAAGAGAGAAGGTATAACATAAAAAAAGAGCAGCGTGCTAGAATAAAAAAAAAAGAAGCACGAAAAGGATCGTTCTCCGGGGACAAGCGGAAGCGATCGGGACGAGAAAATTACCTTCGATCGGTTGACCTTGGACCCGATAACAGGAAGGACGCGGAAAGAGAAGTATCGCGAGGAAGGAGGGGACATAGAAGAAAAATAAAAAAAAATAACGTGACCATGGGAGAGAAGAAACGAGGAACGAGGTCCCGTGAACGACGGAGGAGCCAACGGAGGAGCGAGAGATGTGGATGGATCGTTCCCGGGGGACATCCATGGTAGACGTGTTCCATGGCGTGCCGCAGGACGTGTCCATGGTGTGTTTCATGTCGTGCTGCGGCGCACCGATGGTGCGGGTTACGGCCGTACTATAGGTGTAGGGGGCTACGTAGTTGTACGCGTATATATATACATAGGCACGCCGGACATAGAAATGCCTCCACCCTACCCTCCAGGCGAATATCCCTCAGGGATATTCCCCCCTTGCGCAATTAGTGGCCTCGTCGCTGAGTGGTGGGTTGGCCCTTAATTATATCTTTTAAAATATCGGAGTTAAATTGAAAAGTCGCCTTAATTATATCTCGGATACCGGGCATTATACTTCGAAATCCCGTGAGCCTCCCGGCATATCGTTCCGCGCGCCTCGGTACGGTGTATTGATTCACAGAACCCTCAATTATCCTCGACGCGGAGGATCGTAGGCCTGGTTTTTCTTCCTCCGCTGGCATCGGGAGTCCTTTCTTCTTCTCTGTTTGGTTCTCTCTCATTGGAGCAGTCGGACTTTGCGGATACAAAGCCGATCGTGAATCATAAGCTCCCAGCTTAACGACCCGTATCTTTGAGAAGCGTCGGCCTCCGATGATGAATTTAAGGGTTCTCTTCCTTGCTTCCAGCATCTTTCTGAGTGCCGTTGCAAGATCGAGGATGAAAAAACGACGGAGATTTTCTAGTGACGTAATATATCTATACGCGACATTTTATTGGTGTATATAAATGCAATAATAGATTCATATATTATATCTATTTCTTCCCTCTTCTTTAGACTTACAATCTTTTCCAGGTCATGGGTCATGATATAAATGAAAAACAATGAATTCTTCAGAAGCATCTCACGTCTTTTTCCTTTGTAAACGAAACAGAATCGTTAAAATAAAATGCGTAAAATGGAAAGCATAAATATACACTTCGGAGGCGCGCGAAAGGATTTAACTAACGTTATTAACGCGGAACTTTTCTCTCGCAGTAAAATCGATGCCTGTCATAAATAAAAGATCAGGCAGCCAATTAGAAACTCTGCCCAAGAAATTAATGAGTCCACCGCCAACGCAGGTCGAGCGTCTTGGCCTCTTGCTTCATTATTAAAATACCATATAAGATTTTCGAGAGCTCAAGGATGGCTGGTGATAGTTTGAAATTTTCATTACGTGCCATATTTAACTGATATCCATTATCATGGCCATCCATATAACGGCCGATTTACAAGATAGATAAATGGCCAGTAGAAATATTAGAATTTAATTCTAATATTCATCCGAGCTTGCAATTTACACGCTAATCTCACGGTATTTTTAATATTCGAATATTTCACTAAAACAGTTTTTAAAGTTAGTTTTGGCGATGTCGACGAAGTTAGGAGAGCTTAACAAGATTCCATCTTGTTAAAAGTCCAGGGGAAGTTTAAGCCATGAGAAACAGCGTTAAACGCGGATGTACGAGTACCCGTTGAAAAACAGTAAGTGATTAATTGTGGCTCCTTATTTAACTCAGCGAAAGTTTCTCGAAAATTTCCTGAAACCGCTTGCCGGAGAAAATAGAAAAATTTAAGCGCTTCATAATAACAGCGGCATGAATTATTGATCTTTAATTAAGTATTTACTGCAATTGATAATACAAAATGATTATCTCTACAATATTTATTGTAACGGTATAACAATTTTTGTCTAAATAATTATAAATAAAATAATATAAGTATATATATATATTTAAAATTTATAAATAAATTTTAGACATTTATTAAATTAGATGATATAAAAAAATAATTTTCCACTTTCAATTTTATTTGAGTATATGAGGAAATTGTCGAAACCCTTTGAGTGCTTTTAAAAAGTATCTGCTTTATACAGAAAGCAGTCATTATATATTGATTGATTATGCGAACAGATAACCACGAAAGCGAATGTAACGGGCATTCGGCATTCGCGTGATGATAATCAGTCGAACCGATTATGCTTAATCTTACTAAAGTTTCTTCGCATATCTGTCGTTACACGACGTCTGTACTTCCTTCAAATTCGTATCTCGGAGCGGCCATCGTCGCCGACGTGACACCTGCTACCTGCTACTCGCTTATCTGGCCGACTTTAAGTCTTAAAATCGTCCCACGTGCACAAACACGCGTACATTCGCGCATGTTCGAGATACTGACACATCGCACACGCACATATACAAGCTACGATAGGTTTGGGCAGATAAGCTGCTGACAGTTATTCGCTCTGTTGAAGTTGCGTCGTGTACTTTGTGTGATCAAAAATGATTATTAAGTAGTGTATCGAGACTTATCGATTGCCCTGTCGTCTTAAAATGCGCGATAACGCTGACTAAATAGCTATATCTAGCACACAGGTTATCATGTTCAACGCTTGATCGATTGGCTTTTAGAAAAGCTATAATAACAATCTAAAATCCCAACGCTATGAAATAATTTAATTTATCTTTTTAGTGTCTGATTCAAATAATCTCGTCATTCAAAAGAAAATCGAGGTATTATACAATTTTTTATTACTCGTAAACGCTTTACGATAAAGACAGACTGATGGGTAAAAAGATTAACGCCAAGAACACAGAATGCGGATATACATTTACATGTTTTATAATATTGCGAGGTATTTATAGGAAAGGGTGCATCGCGTGCGACATGCGCTTTTATCCCTCTTCTTTTCCCCGTGTATTTTTTTTCCTTCTCGTTTTGCTCGTTCTACTGAAACAGCTTACACCGACTATCCGACGCGACGCTTTTATTCGCTTTCACGCTGAAATGACGGACACGCCAAGCGTGCGTATCGCTATTATTACCGCCAGTCGTCGATAAGCGATCTAGACCGTAAAAGACACCGCAGGTCTGATTATGCACGCCATTGATTCCGATCACTTTGTCGTTTTCCAGCGAACAAGCGCACAAGTGCACAAGTGCCGGGAAGGGATGGTGGTTTATTATTGTTTATACTTTCGCAAGGCGATCATTATATCGCGGCGCGCAATCCGTCTTTTTTTTCGTAATTTATTGTCATCACTGTGGTGGCATGAACCGTTGCCGAGCGTTCCTTCACGTATCCTCGCGTGCAGATGCGGCAGAAACGAGCAGATATTGATGCGCGACCGACATTATTTGCACGAACTTTAACGGATTGCAAACGTGCACGCGATACGCAAGGCTAATTTGCCGATATATCGAAACAAGGTTTTACCGCGAGGTTTTAATGCGTTTTATATGATGTATGCGTGAATTAGTGATTATTTTTTAATTACAGTATATAAT
This sequence comes from Temnothorax longispinosus, assembly GCF_030848805.1. Lineage (NCBI taxonomy): Eukaryota > Metazoa > Arthropoda > Insecta > Hymenoptera > Formicidae > Temnothorax > Temnothorax longispinosus. Next base: position 14,615,112 of record NC_092364.1, read on the forward strand.
TATCACGTTTAATCCCGGCGTGAGCGTATACGCGTGTGCGTGTATGCGTGTGTTACGCTTACGAATAATTTAAGTTATCGTAAAAATGAATTTTATAAGTTATGAACATGTATTTTTATAAAAAAAAAACCGCTGATAATCATCGCGATTAACAGTCTGAACGTGAGCATATATATATTATAGACAATTGATAGATAACAATAAGCTTTTCTCAATATGTGCCATCATATAGCGCAGTCAATTCACCAAGACAGATAGCTTTAAATTTTGCAAAAAAAAAGATAGAAAAAGGTACATTTTTTCGAATAAAGTCCACCGCACATATAGTCAATCAAATATTAATGTTCGTAGTTGTTACATGGTCGGGCAATTTCGAAACGAGCTCGCCATCAAGCGCGGGTTATATGCCTCGGCCATAAATTCGTTTCAACCCTCTTGCACGTCTCTCCCTCTCTCTCTCTTTTTCCTCCTCTTCCGCCCCCAGTCAGTCAACCTGGGAATAGCAGTCGTGAAGGGCGGTGGTGGTGGCGGTGGCGGGTACCGGCGAGCAACAGACGAGCGGAATGGTTGCGAGCACCTTCCAGCTCTATACGGGGGACGTGTCGTATCCGATATTCTGGGTATTGATAAAATAATGAGTGCATTATTAACTCAGTTCGTTCGTGCGGGTGCCGCGGTATGATGTACATCGGCATGCGAGCCTTCGTTCGTATACATGTTTCCCCCTCACGCACACGCGAGCCAGTCGCATGCCCGACGCACGCACATATCCACAGGGTGTCGGGAAATATCGATCTTTGAAATCTGAAAGTGTTGCGGAGCGTTCCCACCGTGCCGTGTGTGTGACTTAATTAAAATGGTTAGCGACGAAACGCGTGAATCGCGTGAGATAATTAAGTAAGCAAATCGGTACCTGTCAAATCTCGCGAATAAATGCCGCGCGTATTTTCCGCGGAAATTCATTTATTACTACGTACTTCATTATGAATTTCTATGCATATTCTCGAGATTTGTAGGATCGCACGCGCGCATTCAATGCAATATTTTACGAAGAGCATAACTTTTAGACACCGTATACATATATATATGTCTACGCATCAACGCCGCCTTCCCTCGTGCACTTTTCTCTGGATAGATGCGATAGGGCAGGAAAACGAAGTGAAATTCGTAAGAGGGTAGCGGCACGTACGTGAGGATATGCGTGCACGCACTATGTATTGATCTTATAACTCACCAGTGCGTGTCGGCAGGTAACTCTCACATATCAGGCATAAGTTCGATCTCGCGTGCGTCTCTAAATGTACCTTTCGGCTTGTGTGCACCATCGTATAATTCCCATCTTTTGTTTTCCGCTCTGACGTTTTCATAAAATGACTTTGCAATTACCATTAGCTCCAAACACGCCAAGTATTTATGTTTCACGGAGCATATATTCTTTTTGTTATGTTACATGTACTTACTTTCTTATACTTATAGACAAAAATAATTAAAAATTTTAAGCAGTTACGTTATTTATTTCTGTCCATAATTTTATTAGATGTTTAATAATATAACAAGATGTCGAAAGAATAAGATATCCAAAATCGCGCGATTCTATAATCTTCGTGAGGAACAGATAGCAGAAAGTTTAGATATCAGCTTAAGCGTAATGTGTGGTATGGAGAATTTTCAAACCAAATATTTGCAAACTCTCTCAATACTTGGGCATATTCGAAGATTATCCACTTCCATGAGGTCGTTATCGTTGTCATTGAAAAACGCGCTACCCTGCCTTTCCTACTACCACGTGGGGGACAGGCAAAACGAAGGGGTAGTATCAAATGAAGGAGTAGAGAGTTAGTGGTTGGGTTTCGCGAACACCCCCGACATAGGTGCACCTGAGGCCCTCCGTTTCCAAGCATGCTAATTCCCACAGACGGGAGGGGGTGCTTTAAGCTCGTCTGTGCCGAGCGCTTATTGTGTGCCGGAAATGCAAGGACGGTACGGGAAAAAAAAGGTAGAATAGGACGGGCAGTTCTTTCTTGTTAGTAACAAGCTTTTGGTTCGAAACGCGTCGATGAGATCACCGTTTGCATGGGTGGAGCCGCTGCACTTTAACTATATATTCGTGAACTGTCTATAGCAAAACATTCACAGATATTTGATAAGAGTAAATTAGATAATTTACATAGAAGCATGATTATATAAAAAGTGAAAATTTTATAAATTATGAAATTGTCTTTATTAATAGTTTTACATAGTTAATTAGCATAGTTAATTACATAATTAATAAGCGGTAAGAGTTTTTACATATTTCTTTAAATAAGTGAGATTTTTTCCTTTTCCGCAAAAATAGTGTATCTACGAAAACATTATTATTTTCTATAATTAATTTATTTAAAATAGCGATCATGAGATATATAAGTGAATTAAGATAAAATTGCCTTAGTAGATAATTGAAATATCAGTAATTGATTTAGTATTCTGCCGTTGTTAAAAATCTAAATTTGTGGCTTGATTGATCATGTCTAAACCAGCGTCTAAATAAAAGCATCGTTGAGTCAGGATGGATGATTGCTATTTACGCTCGCGCAATTTCAAAATACTCTCAGAAGTTTTAAACGTTGTCCTTGAGCGCGAGAAGAAATCACGCATGCAGCCTTCACACAGGAAGTATAATGATGGAGGTAAAGGGTGTTTTTATGAAACATCGTTTGTCATAAGGAAAACGGCAATTTAGCATTTTCAAAGGCAAGTCCTTTGAAAATTTTTCATGAACGTCTCCATCTCCCCTCTCTCTCTCTCTCTCTCTCTTTCTCTTTCTATCGCGATTCGCTGTCGGCGAATGGCCAGTACTTCGCGATAAAATTATCGCCGAAGAGCGAGTGTTAAAGTGAGCGCGCGCGATAGAGGCGCTCGCGAGGCATCAAAGAGCTATAATTGGACGTCAGGTTGTAAGGGGGTCTATATTTAGGACGATGCCCGCAAAACCGTATGGGAGGCCAAACGAGTACCTACACGTAGGGCCTAAGGACGCAAAGGGCAGACCTCTTAACGTCACGAGAGCCACGAATTATTGCGCCATTCCGGTCACTTAGGGTGCGACTGGCCCTTATTACGCGTACACCCGCTACTCCTCAGCGTTGCCTTTCACTCACTCCTTCGTTCGATCGGTCGAACACCCGCCTGTTTTCCCCTTCCTTTTCTTTCTTCTATTTATCCGAATCTTGCTCGAATCCGAGAATTTCGTTTCAATGTCGATCGTGCGATTTCCCGAATATTCCTTCTATTTTTAGTTATTTGCACTGTTCGGCGCGGTTTTCTGCGAATATCGGAGATTGTTTGATGAAAGAACTCGATAATTGAAAGAAACGGATAAGTCTCACCCGGAATATTACGAGCTGGATGATTTATTTCCTTGGTGTGCATTTTTTCTAATCGACAGTTCTCTATCGGTTTTTAATAACAAACGTATGCGTAAAACAGATAAATATTACATCAGATAATTAAAGCAAGCAATCTACTCTTTATTTACCTAAAGATGGATATTTGTCTAATTTTACGCTTCTGTTTTTAATTAAATGAGAGCTAGAAAGATTTTATAAGGAGGAATTACAAAGAATAATAAAGAAATTTAATGTCGGCAGTAGGCGTTTCTACCCCCGAGTTTGGTGGACGAGACGAGGGTGAATAAAATCAAATTTACGCTTAAGTACGAACGGGACATGATTAATGTATGTCACGTAGACTCTCGGATAGGAGGAAATGAGATGCCTCGCACATTTAAGGGTGTTTTTCGACACAAAATTTTTTACGGCGTGCATAATACGGTTACGTACACGGAATAGCGAATAAACGAGTACGCATGTTTCACCCAATTTTTGCTCACCGCGTAGAAATAACGAAATATCGCTATCCGTACACAAAAGGTAATCAGGATCATGAATTGCGCAGTATAGAATTGTTTTCAAAGTCCCCAGCTCCGCGATCTAACTTTATGAAAAGGAATCTTGTATTCAATTTAGAGAGGATTCCAAAGAGACATTTTTCCCCGTTGGCAGCACATCCCCTTCGCGAATATCCGTAAGCCTGTAAGTTCATCAAAATATTTACGGAGGGCCTTTCTTTTCCCAAACCACCTGCAGTATTTTAATGCAGATCGATGAAGGACGCAGATGTATATCTAAAGTTCCCAAAGCCGTCCGCGCGCGCGCGCATTGCCTCCTAATGAGCTCCAATGTAGGTATATCACTTTCTGAATACACATAAATTTACCAAGTTCTCTCTAGAGAATTCGTGATATAAAAAAGAGATTCGGCATCTTAATTGATAAGGAAATTATGCGTAGTTTTGTGCAACTTAATTTGTTCTTTAAAATTTATTAAAAAATTTTCATCTTTTCTTATTCAAAAATGTTCAATATAGATTTAATCCAACACTACATTCTGTGAAACCGATCACAAACGTTCTCTCGATAGAATTTCAGAAATTTTAAAATAATATTTCCATCTCAGCATTATCGCGATCTCTACGTGAGTGATATGTGCCAATAAGAATGGCTATATATCTTCGTTCGGGTAAAAGGCTTACCCAAGAATTTCCCGCTGATCAGCAATTTTCTGACCCGAGTACCTCGAGTACTCATGACTCGACATCACCCTTGAAGTCCTCGACCGTTCGTCGAGTGCTTCCGCACACTCTCAGAGAATATATAGTTCTTCGCGCGATAGTTCTTCGTGACTCGAACGTCACGATTTCCGTCGAACGGTTAGTAACAAGGATCGACGGTGATGTGTACGTACTCTTTCTCTTTTTTTTCTTTTTGCATCGCGATCGACTGCATTAACGCATCGACGGACGCATTGTCTAAATGCACGTGACGTGAGCTACGTGTCAAATGAATAAAAGAGCCAATGCGATATTTGACGCGGACAAATTAATGCAGCCAAGCATTGCGCGATGTAAAAGAGAAACTGATCGGATCGCGCGTTTGTATTTCTCGTCTGGAAATACTTACTCTATTTATTCATATTTGCGTTTTTTATATAAAGTTTCTCGATATTTGAAAAAATTAACTTTATAATTAAATAAATTTTTTAATGAAAACTAGTTATTCTCTAAATAGAGTATTTAATGTAATGATACAGTTTAATTATTCATTGCATTTTATACGCTGTGTAAGGGAAATTGAAATATATAATATAATATCAAGGAAATCTTTTGCATCTCTGTCCCTCCTCCATAACAATATTACTTTTAAAAAATTATCAACGCCGTGTTATAATTTTCCTGACAAACGGCGCTACCATACGAATCCATTAAAAAGCCTAACGAAATTTTGCTCTTTTAGGATTCTCATCTTCTTTTATTCTGCCAATTTCCATTTTCGCCGCACATGTCGTCGCTCCCGTCGCGTCGTGATAAAAGTGCGGTGTGGCGAAAGTGTTGTCCCGGCGTGTACGGGGGATATATGTATATGCTAAACGCCAAGAGCGCTCGAAAAGACTGGACCGACCCCTTTTGCAGGGGGATTAACAGAGTCACGGTACGCATGGCGTAAACACACGATCCCGCCGCGCGTCACGACGTGGGTTCCGGCGGCATCTGACAGGGGGTTGAAGACGGCTCCATTCTGGAACGGGATTAAAGCCGACAGGAGGAATTCGAAAAAGCAACCCTTGACAGCTTAATACCGATCAGAATCTAAGCCGGCCATTTAGCCCTGGAGATCGTCGCGGACCTACTACGCAGAGCCGATTCCGGCTACCGCCCTATTTGCCTGCACTTTTGAAAACTTTTTCCACCCTTTATTTTCTTTTTTGTATCTAAATCCACCAACTGCTTCATGGTGAGTTTCGCACACAAGGATATTCCAGAAGCCGCGCCGAAAGAACGCCATTGTGATGGATATACGAGCGGCATGGCTGAGAAATGGATTTGCTTTCTTCAACGATTTCTTCGCACTCCTTTTCATATAGTCCAATTTTTCGAAATCACGAGATCGGAACCGTTGCAAACCGGGATTCTCATGAATCAGAGACCACGATGTTTATTATCGGATTCAGATATACGTGCATTCGTGGAAACGACCGTATCGTTTTTACTTGGTACTGTTTGAAATCCTCTCAGCCAGTTTACATTAGATAAAAGTAGATATCATTGAGCTTTACTTTCTTATCTGCCACTTCAAAGGCGGTATATTTTAAACCCATTTCTATTTAAAGACGTGTCACTGAACTCGGATATCTAGGTTACTCCTGCAGAAACAGTTCTTTATTATTAAATTAAAAGAAAGATTTTTTATTTAACATGTTACAATTGCTACGTATTGAAAGTAGTTATTGTTGCTTAAAAAGTCACTTGAAACTAAGAAAGAAAGATAAATTTTTTTAAACGTATTTAGATCATGTAGACGAAAAAATTGTTCGCAAAAGTGCATTTGCTTTTCTCGAAAAAAAGGGGTCCAACGTATTAGCATATACACGCGACGACACCATCCTATTTCCCGAGAAGTCGGCATTTCATCCGAGTCGCAGGTGGCGGCGTTATAAGTACGCACATTCGAAAACATCCGAGACCGGCTAGCGTACGCACGATCTGGACGATCCTTCGCGCGTATACCCCCTCGGGATTTAACGAGGGATGGTCAGGATCTGGACTATACCCCAAAGGAACAGCCGGGATATAGGAAATACAGGACCGTCGATCTCCCGACGCGGAGCAAAGCCCGCGAGCTTACGGGCTCTAAGCTCCTCTCGCTGACTGCCTCGGCCACCTCTCCTCGTCCCCGAAAAGGCTTTCGCCAAATCTCTGGCTAGTAGCTGCATTTCTCATATTCGTGCCTCGTAGTTGAAATTGAAGATTCACGATACAATATGTCAGGAGTAACTTGCGTCGGCCGTGACTTTCCTTTATCGAACATGTTCTTTATTGTTCGCGCATTACTGATCTCAGATTTCTTTTTTATGAATAGTATTTATAGATTGAACTACTTATAAAACTATACTTTAAAGGTATATATTTTTCGACGGAAATATTAATAAAAGTGTGTATAAATTGCATTAAGATTAAGATATAAAAAGTCGCGTCAAATACTATCTGTATAGATAACGAAGATAAAATAGGAAAATCTTTTGATATTTTACAAGAGTAAGCACTGCGCTAAAAATAAATTTTTTTTCTTATCAATTGTAAAAGATAACCTGAGACACTTCGGTATTGTTTCGCTCAAAGATACGGAGTTAGCTGGCGAGCGATCCTAAAAGTGTTCTGACTCATTGCGTGCGACGCAAGGGTGGTGAGTTTCCCAATATATTCCAGGTACGTATGGCGCTTTTCACGATAAGATATTTCAATATTGACCCCCCTCTGTCAGTATTTACTAGGCGACGCGAGAGATTAGGCGAGCAGTCAGTACATATTTGTACGGATTTCACTTTGGATGATTGTACTCCGCCGATTGTCGGTGAAAGGCCAAAGATATAACGCGTCCTGACGATTGCAGTTCAATAACATTTCGCAACTGGATACTGTTCAAAAATCCAAAATCGAATACTGTCCCGTATGTTAAAGCAATATCTACAAGTCGACAACAAATGATCTTGTTTAAACTAAATAACGCGATATAATAATAAGAAATACCATAGAAACATGCATTACAAACTGCAATGGTCTTCATTCGTTAGATGTGCAATCTGAAGAAAAGTAAAATATCTTTGTGTAACATCTGGTTAGTTCGAAACAATTACGAAGCAGACTATTTAAAACCTGCGGTTATTAAAATCGATTAAAAATACGCAGATGCTTCCTAAGATTCGAAACTTTTTTCGTTAATTAAATACAAAGGAGTCTTGAACTTTTTTTTGTTAATTAAAGACAAAGGAATCTCGGCTGCTCCGCGTATAATCAGTTTGCAGTCATTCCACCGGCGTAAGCTGCGTTTAAAGTCGGTAAGCATAGATGATGGCCGCTATTAACGCAATGCAATTAGTGACTACACGCTTCCTCGAGAGCCCCTGGTACAAGACAAATCTCTTTTCTGCAAAATTACGTTTTGCTGTAAGCTAAGAGACCATTCTTACAGCTCTACGTTGTACCGGAAGTCGAGAGAGATTTTTAACGCTACGCCGACTAAAATCGTGCTTATCTTTCACATGTTCAAAGTGTTAATGCAATTTGGCTCTTACAGAACATGGAAAAGTAATAAAGTAATTTGTATGAAAACTTATAACGATACATAACATCTAACAAATGTCTTCTTATAACTTCAACGTTTTAAAGATAATTGCCTCGTAAACTTTTTTATTTTATACAAGAAAGAGATATATGTATTATTTGACATTTTTATATAAAATGTTTAAATAAAAATAACATAATATTTTTCTTATCATGTGATGTAATCCATAATACATTAGGAATTTATTAAGAATGTAGTAGATTTGCGTAAAAATATATTTTTTTTCTGTATGAAATATGTTTATAGGGATTTTAAGATATAAAAGCGAAAAAGAGAAGAAAAGGGGGAAAAATAGAGGGGGCTCTAATGGTCATTAAATCTTTATTCAATCTTTTTATTTAACTTTGGTCCAATGTTATATGTATATCTCTGTTTAACACAGTTGAATAACTTTCCATCTATCAATCTATGCATATACATATTAAAGTATGTTAAAGTTTAAACATCTAAGAAACGGCAATTTGTTTCGAGACGATGACAAGAAGAGGCTATCATCGTGCAAACCTTTGAAAATTCAAGGAATCCACAAGGATGATTGATCTATACAGTCATTTGAGCGAACCCACGGACTCGAACTCAATACATTGCGGATATTCGCACATCATATATCTCTATATATTTCATTTTTTCATGAACGATACTGCAGTAAATATTTGAGAAAAAGTATGATAGAATCTAATTTAAATAATAAAAAGAATAAAAATAGAAACAAAATCCATATACGTGTACGACATAGATGAAGTAGGATAGCGAAATCTCATTTTTATTTATATTCCGTAATTAATAAAAGAAGATTTATGAGAAACAGGCGGAAAAAGAAGGGCAGAATTGTTCGAATAGGACGGAATAGGAGAGTTCAGTGGCGAAGCTCGCGTGTTTCGCGACATTCTTCGCCGACGAATGAACAAGTACATGATTCAACGAGCACGATACCATAGTCGCGGTGCAATATGTATGTCCGTATTATCTATCCTAGACTATGCGAGTTTCCGAAGTCAGCCGCTCAACCGAGGGCAGAGGTCGTAGCTCTGCGTCGTGGTACCAACTTTGATTATAACCGTAGATTTACGTCGAGGAAATTGATAGGGGAAACAAGGTATATCACTAAGAACTTTTCTATTCTCTGAAATCCGGGCGCCGTTATTTCGCTGAACAAGAACGGCGCTTAGGATAGGCGCTGTGCGGCGCGTTTATGCAAAGTGGTTAATGAAAACGAGCTTTTTTAATTACCGCGAGTGATTTAATATAATCTGATATAATCCCACGGCCCATAAAAATGTATAATCATGTAGTCACAAGAGTGTAATGCGTTTTTCCGTACTTACGGTATTATCGTAACATATAATCAGAACGAAGGAATTAATTACGCGACTTAGAACGACCGCGTTTTTTAACTTACGTACTCTCTAAATCTGAATCAGTGAATAGTCACTGATATCAGTGTAAAGTATGCCAATGATTCGAATCAGTGGCATACTTTATACTGATATCAGTGACTATTCATGCACTGATTCAGATTTAGAGAGTACGTAAGTTAAAAAACGCGGTCGTTCTAAGTCGCGTAATTAATTCCTTCGTTCTGATTATATGTTACGATAATACCGTAAGTACGGAAAAACGCATTACACTCTTGTGACTACATGATTATACATTTTTATGATATCAGTCACTGATATCAGTGTAAAGTATGCCAATGATTCGAATCAGTGGCATACTTTATACTGATATCAGTGACTATTCACTGATTCAGATTTAGAGAGTAAAGAAGGTTACATATAAATGTAGGCAATCAGAAGAAGTGATAAAGAAATTACAGGGACATGCACTTTCGGCATGCTGCGTGACGTATGTCTTACTACAAGTTCATATTATGACCTAAAGTGGCTCTTTATTGTCCCGCGTTAAACGGTCCCATAAAACCGTAAACGCGATAAAACTGTATACGATTCACGTGCACAGTATAAATAGTCTGTGAAGGTTCTTTCACCGCGAAACGAAAATACGTTTGCGCCCATGCAAACGTACCAATCTCTCGCGACGTTCCGCCGCGCTTAAATCAACAGTCTAGCCGGTCGTACACTCCGCCATCCCGTGGACATTCTTTTTCTCTTCTCTCTTAACTTAGATACCCGCAAAGAAACTCGCCCCGTATCATTCACCATTTCGCGCTGGCGCATTCGAGCACGCGTTCAGATTGAAAGGCGTAAAAAAAGCGCAAAAACGTCTCGTTGAGACGCGAGAATCAAAACATGTAATGTCTGGCGAATACAGCTTCCAGCGTCAAAGTATTTATACAAATAATTATCACAGATCAGTGGTTCTCAGTTGCGTACTTTTGTAAACATCTCAAGATTTCTTCGTTAAATAAGTAACTAATAAATAAAAAACGAATATACATATTGTATATTCAGTTATTAACAAATATATATTATATATATATTTGCAATAGCTAAGTTTGATTGGACTTATTTCGCGAATTTCGCCGAAATTTATGATATTATCACCTGCATTTAAAAATGTAACAAATGTACTCGGAGAGAGAGAGCAAAATAAAACGGAACGCGCAGCATGATTGAGCGGTGTACCATGCCGACGTCCGACTCGATCGAACATGACAGCGCCCGAAGGCGTTCCAACGCTAATGTATTCGAAGATCTCAGAACGAGATACTTGCCTTTCTGCGCGAATGCATCGCGCATCGCTATTTATGCGGTAGACATAATACGTGCCGGCGAATACATCGTCTGAGAAGCGTGCAATATTAAACGGACACTAGGGTACGATCAGCGAAGGTGGCTAAACCCTTTCGGAGCTTCTGGGGATTTTGTATGTAGTACGACCGGGACCAAGAGAGAAACTCCGCATGGCGCGAGTCAATGCGCCTTCCGAGGTGGCGGAGACGGTGAGAAAGGCAACGGCGATGGTGGTACAGGTACAGGTAAAATAGAGGCTTCGTGGCACCTGCAACACCTGCTTGTTAGCGCCAGCGCGCCAACTTTCCGCAAGCCAGCCGGACGCCTCTCTCTCGCTCTCGCTCTTTCTCTCTGTACTCTGTACTCTCCTTTGTGTGAGGTCCGTGCGCCTCCTACGGCTCGTGCGATCGTGCTATCTACATATACGTGTGTAGGTCTGTCTGTTGCGCACACGTACGCATGCCGTCTATACGGTTGTAACGGAATCGGCTGGGAACTCAACTTGCTGACACCAGTCGATGCAAAAGTACACGTGGCGAAAGAAGCAACCGCGGAATACAAGACACCGGCATTCGAGTCAAGTTTGCATGCGCTTGAAATTCTGCTGCGAGAGAAGTTTTCGATGCCATAAGCGCGGATGAAAAAGCAGGCGACTGTTACTATTAGCGACGAGAAGGAAATATGGTATCGATCACCAGCGAGTATCACGTATTTCAGAGTGCTAGTAACGGACTATTCTTTTCATGGCATTTGGTTATCGATTGCAGTATCTTTCCTATTATATCGCGACGAGATATTTCTATAACAAAATATTTCTTTTCGAAAGAAAAAAATATTCACGACAACGTTAAACTCTGTTCTCTTTAAAGATGTATGTCACTATAGCTATATGCAATATAATTTTGTTTTTTTCATTAAACAGTGTAGAGCTAATCTCAGAAATTATTTATAAACAACATGGTATCATTGGGACAGAAAAAGCGTAAAAATCGCAATTTTGTCCCATTTTTGTACTTGATATTGTTTAAATACATCAAAAATTGAAAAAATATATATAAACAAAAAATCTTAAAAAACCGTAATTGCAATTCTCGATGTCAATTCTCGATGTCATAGAAGTGTACCGTACATGAGCAGAGATACATATTATGATATTTACATATGGAAAGTATATCTATTATATATGTACAATTTCTGCAACTTTTAAAGCAAATATCTCAGAAACGGGTCGGACAATCGATCGCAAATTTAACACAGGTTTTTGGGATATATAAGTGCACAATCTCTGTAAATTTCAGCTTTATCCCTTTATTTTGACATAAGCGACATACATTTTTAACGCGGCTGTAATGTCAAAATTTATTTAAAACCTCAAGTCTACGAGGTTCATTATTTACACTTAAATTAATAATTCCGTAATCATGATGTAGCACGTGCCAGCTGATACGGCTCCGTAAGACGTAACTCATCGGCCGTAATAAACCCGCCGCGGCAACATTATGTAAAGCGTGAAACGATAGCGGCGCGCACCAGCGAACAAAGAACGGAAGTTCGCGAATCGATTGTACGCGCTTCCTCCGACGCCTTCCACAGGCGCGAAGGTGCGTCACCTATCGCGATGCACACGCTTCCCCGCGCGTGTGTATGCGTGCGTCGTCGTCGCGGCGGAACACGAAACGGAAATCCCCGCGCGCGCGTGCCTATGCGGCGCACGCGACGAGCACCGGCAGCATAAAGTTCCCGTTTAATATCTTTACGAGAGCCGGCGAAAATGATGAGGTTTCTTGTTTTTTAATAATGTAGCCACGCACACCTGAGCCTCGTAATTCTCGGCGCGGGGTCGGGCCGCCCCCCTTTCCCCTGTCCCTCCCCCCGCGAACTCCTCCGTGGCCGTCGTGAAAAAAGCTGCTCGGTTCGACCCCTCCGCTATATGCCACCCCTTGTCCGATGCTTATATTCCTTCTTTCTTCTCCCCCTTTTTTTCCCTCTTCCTTCGCGCGCAAACGCTAACCGGCTCCTATTTCTTCCTCGCTCGGCCGCGGATGTCGTGCTTTCTTTACATTCCACGCCTTCCACGTTACGTCTCTCTTTCCGCGCCGCTATTTACCGCCGCGATTTTGTTCTTGTTGCTTCCACTGTAGGCGCGCAGTCCTGTGTGTTACCTCCGCTTCTACTTTATTTTCCTCCAAGGCTCTCAGTAATGTGATCTTTCACGCAGACTTGATCGTCTTCATCGCTTAGCCGTAATGATGTAATCGTTGAGTGATTCCTAACGCGAGTTTCCATCGAGCTACTTTATTAAAATTATACAAGTGCTCGAATGCACATGTGCGTGTCTCGACAAGATCTTGAATAGTAATTAACTCTGGTACTTCAGTAACATCTTGTTGCAGCTTCGGATTTTCCTGTATTTCTAGCTTTTCTTATCTTATCTGCTGTTCGTACATGCTATTTTTGTAAACTTTTGTTTAGCATTTTTTAAATACTTATTTCTTATCCATTGACTATTGTTTCTTATCCTTCGTCATTATTTTCATTTTTATCTCGTACTCTCTGTATACAGCTGCACTTTCTAATGCATCCTCACGTGATCATAGTTTCCTTTCTTCGAGTAGCCTGCTCTTAGGAGCATATTTTTGTCCGGTCCTAAATCCTAGCATGTGGTAAAATCTCAGAGACACTGAAATATTTCGCGGAAGTCTCTATTTCCTTTTTGTGGGCGACGGCAGCACGAGCAGGGTAGAAAAACAATTTCGCCGCGTCCTCGCGTCAACACACGGCGGAGCCGAATTGTGTGAAATTCGATTCTTCCCACTGCGCTTTTCGCTTTGAAAGCTTGCTACGCGACGGCGGGCTGTAAAACGTTCGTTGGAACGTTGGGCGCGCGGTCCTCTGTGATGCTCGATATTACTCGGTGTCCCGCGTGTAGCCATTGTGCGCCGCCCAGTGCGATAGTAAAAGTGACAAAGGGATTTCCCGGTAAATAGGGAAGTAAAGTATCGGCCGAGAGCTTTCTTGCGTCGCGGTTGTAAATTTGTTAAAAACTTTATCGTTACGCCGTGTCATTAACTTCATTAACGGACCTTTATCGCCCGCTCGGCCGCGGCAAGAGTGTCAGTGAGAACAATGTAAACTCATTACAAAAGAACAATACACGTTATAATACGAAATTATCGTTAATTATTGAATTTTATAGCCGTAGCGTTGTGTAAATTGCAAAGTTTGTTTGTATAAGCGGGGTGCTTTAGCGAGATGTTTGTGCTCAATTAATGGTCGCAATTAATATGCAAAACAAGAACTCGCGCGTAAAAATAATATATTTATTTTGAAAACAAATATGTTTTCTCTGTTAGAACTTTCACGTATGAAGCTAGTAGACGATTTGGAGATTTAAAAGTTTTATTGATATATCCAAGAGCTACGAAAACAGCATTTTCATGTAGCAAACAAATTTAATTGCCCATCAATATTCCGTAATTGGTAATTTGCTAGAACATTTATCCCACGTGTAAATTTGCGACCAATAATACCCAACGATGCAAGACACAACAGCATTGATGATTCTCGGAAAGCTCCACGGCGGAAAGATTTAGCATCGTCGGACCGACGCACACGTGCTCTCGTGAATTTTTTGCGGAAATCTGTCACGGACCGGATGAGATTTATCAACGCTCTCGCAAAGTTTGCGCATCACTGGCGCGCAAGCGGCCGCGCGCGAACGACCGTGCACACGCCTCGTTCCCCCCGAGTTTTTCGGCGCGGTACGAGCATTTTAATTGGGCCGCCGGGTAGGACTGTCGGAAGAGCTTTTCCAAGACGCGCCACCGCCACATCGCGAAGGGACCGGCCGCATGATTTACAGCGTCGCCCAAGTGGAAAAAAAAGGTGCCGCAGAAAAATCCGGAAGTCCGTCCCGCCCTTAAATCGCCCGGGACCGTCCGGGAATTCCTGAAGGATATACGTTGCCCCTCCGATATATAGCGCGGCATGACGAGGGGACGCGAGCGATAACGTGGAATGCACTCGTATCTCCCGGCGCTAGCGCGCCGGACAACTGACGTTTTTTTTTCGCTGACCCAAGCACGCGTTAAACTTTAATCACGTTGGCTCTCCTCTTCCGTCAGAAAGTGCTGCGTGACTTTGATAATGTGACTCGCATGGTTAGCCGGTTAACTTTTAATTCCCGCGCGTGTTATCGCACGGCCGGAGCAGCCGAAATTTACATAGTTTTGGGTTTACGCGCGGCGCCTTTTGTTGCCATCTTCCGCGGGAATGGCAAAAAAAAAAAATATATATAAAATAATCCGTTTAAAGAGGCGCGTTACGGTTCTTCCGCCCTCATAATCGCTCGGATCGCTCTCAAACGCGATGACTTGGTTCTTTCTACATTCCCAAAAGGAACTTCTCGGTGTCGCCCACACGACAATACTAATCCACGTTTTCACGGTCATTTCGCCCCGAGATCTGTAAAGCGTGGAAAGCGGCCCCGCCGTGCGGCCACGCCGAGCGACTGCCCCCGAAAGTCAAAACGGATGATTCATTCATTCGTCGAAATCGCTTCTCATGGCGATTAATGATGATGGTCGGCGAAGCGGGCGTCGGATTAAAAGCGGTCTAAACGTTGAAATTTTCACGGGGCGGTGTTCGGATCGTTGACAGCAATGACAGCGTAGCGGCGTATCACCGCACGCGGAGCAGGGAGGTTTCAATGCTCCGGTGTGGCATGCCGGACCGGCGTTTCGGATTGTTCTTCCCCGGTGCACAAACGGTGCGTGTGTGCCCGCTCTGGGGTGAGAACTCGCGCGGCATATACAATACCATTGTGTCCGGGTGGCATAATGGCCAGCGGCATTATAAATGAAACGTCTGCAACTAATTTGGGACAGGGCGTAGCGGCGTGACCGGCCCCATTCCGAGTGTCCGAGATGTTCGCGCCGACATCACACATCGGGTAAAAGGATGTTCCCACATTCCCGTTCGCCGATACTAACGCGTTCGATCGCGCGAACAGCAACCGTCTGCGATCCTTCCGATCAATGTGCTTCTGAGCGCGATAAAAGGAAAAGTAGAAAACGACTGATTCTTCGCTGTTGTCGTTCTTTACGTTTTTTTTTCTTGGGTAAGATCTTCGAATACGGATCTTTCTACCGTATTCTCAATTGTACTCTTACATCTCTTTCTGCGCACCGTAATCAGTGAATAAAGAACCGAATAGTGCAATAGAAACGCGCGGTTAAAAGCGTATTTTATTATAAATGATGCGATCTCGTTACGCATTCGATCTAAAACAAATGGATCGTATGTGATATTAAAAGCTTCCGCAATCTTCTATCATTGTGTGTGATGCGCTCCTTTCTCCTTATAGAATTCGTATATTAAAGTTTACCGGTGAATACGTAATAGGCGGGATCAAGTGGATTTAAAATTAATTCGGCGGAGGGAAAGAAAGTTTCCAGACTACGGGCGAGAAGTGGGGGAAGTTACACGGAAACAAGATTAGTTTATTTTTACCATCCAATTTAATAATTAGATATCATAATTGAACTAAGGTTCATCAAGGGGAGTACCGGCTGAAAAAGTTCGTTTGGTGAGCAGCGGCGTTTCTCAAAGATAATTACGAAACGAGCACTTAGCCACGTTCGTTTTCTTACCGAGTTTCGCGGCAATCCTGACGCTTCCGTCCTGGGCTGAGAGTCAGATCTCGGACCAAGGGGGATAACTTTTTGTTGTCGTAGGTTTCTTCGTCTATCGACTTTCCAATATCATCCATTTTACGGCAACGAACGCAACCAGCAGCCAGCCATGGCGTACATGCAGCTGAAAAAAGATCTCTCGTGGGACTGTTAAAATAACGACCGTGACAAACGTTTGTGGAATAGATTTTCCATCCTCCCGTCCCGCCTCTCACCATGGGCTTACCAGACTGGACTTCCGCTACTCACAGTTGATCCCGTCGCGAAAGCAGGATCTAGTAGAAACGCCGAAATAAAAAATTACGATACATTGACCGCTCTTTTTCCATTTTACCTTAATTACATTTTTTGTCTAATCTACAATTATGTTATGTTATATTATATTATGTTACAATTATGCAATAGTATATTTATAATATTTATTAAATGGCTTATTAATAACCCTTACAAAAAAGTATTACTGACTAAATACTTAAAATCTCAGTGATTTAATACTGTCAATATTTATTTGGGAAATACTGGGAAAATACTGGTAATGATAAATATTATAGGTAGTGATTAATACTACACAGAACTACTGGTGCTTAGTATTGAATTACTCACCAATATTTCGATTTCCGATATTTACCCGGCATAAAAAAAAAAATTTTTTTTTTTTCGAAATTTTATTACTATTTTATAACTAAATTTGTTTCTTAAGATGCAGTCTATAATTATAAATATTTTCTCGTATTTGAAAAACACTTACCTTGGTGGGATCGAACTCGGGACCTCTGGATCGTGAGCCAACTGCCTTACGTGGTAGACTACTTCTTAATTTGATGTAAGTGTTATATATAGTCTACATGTGTCATAACCAGCGCAAATATATAATTTTTCAAAAATCATCTTAAGAAACAAATTCAGTTTAAAAAGAGTAATAAAATTTTGAATTGAATATTAAAATGATATCCTCAGTACTATTTCAAAACTTGTACACTTTTATCAAGACGAATTAGTACAGACCTTCATATAAAATGTATTTGTGCCTTACTTTTATCTCTTTTCCTTAATATTATCAGGAATTACTTATTATAATGTTTCTATACAAATTGTAGTACTGGTCAGTGATTAATTTCACATGGAATATTCAGTTCAGTACTTGAGTATTAATATTAAAATACTGGCCAGTGATTTATTACACATGGAATCCTTGGTTCAGTACTTCAGTACTAACATTGAAATACTCATCAGTAATTCAACACAAGTATTTATTACACAAGTATTTTTCACCTAATATTAAATGCTTTCTCATCAGAAATTTAATACTAAGTATTCAATACTCGTCCTGTATTAAATACTACTTTCATAAATTACTGACCAGTAATAAAATACTATGCAATACTTGGATCACAGTGATTCAAGTACTAATAAATACTTAATTTTAGTATTATTAATACACAAAATAAGTATTTATTACTAACCAGCTAGTAATACTTTTTTGTAAGGGAAAGCAGACAGTGACACAAAAGGAATGTGAATATTGAAAAATAAAACAAATTAAATGATTATTTTATAGAAAAATGTTTTATAATAGATAAAACAAGACCACGAATAATAGAATAGTCAAATTAAAAAAAATCTAAATTTATCATGTCTGTATTCTTCCTTTTCAATAGCGTTTTCATTAATCTCCGTGGTTCTCTCTTTTTGCATTAATCGTTCAAAAATGTCAGGCGTTTGCGCCACGTGGCGGTTCAGTTCCGGATTCGTCGATCGATCTTTCATCCATTTTACCGCTCAAACGGCAAACGCCCACAGAACCGAACATCCACGACCTTATTCAGAACGTGTTTCGCCGGTGGTTTTCACAGCATCGGAAGGCCATTCGACGCGATGAGCTATACGCGCCTTCCTGTCAGCGGCTAACGAGACCCGCCCCTTTCGCCGTCTTATATATATACGCACCGCTTTTCACCCAGTTGGCGCCCCGTCGTGCTTTAGCCAAACAGTACCGGACACTTCCACCGATCCACGTGCTGGAAGAGGAAACTTGATTTACTGCTCACGAACCGCCGAGCATTTCTTTCTCATCGGCCCAGAGAACATCGAGAACTTTTCTTTCACGGTCGTTATCGAGACAAGTTGCTCTTGTTTTCAAAGTAGCTGCACTTTGTTCTTCCGCTTCTAAGCACTGCACATTAAAAGATGAATCGGGGTCGATAATGGCTCTTAATTAAAAATATATCCGTAACGAAATGAAAAAGAGAAATATATTACGTCATGTATTATTTTGAAATGGATTTTCTAATATAGAACATTAGGAATACTTCGTTTCTGCCAAAGTAATTGAATGATGCAGCAAGTCGATCAATTTACCCCAAATCACTTCCACGAATCATAGAGCATTTTCCCGCCCGTCATTTAACGCGGTGTCGCTAAAAGGAGCTCTTTGAGACGCTCGCGTGAAGACGGACGAGATCGTTGATGGCCATTGGCGTTAATTAAGAACGCAAGTGTAATTGGTGTCGGGCGGGCGTGCGAGTAGATGCCAGTCAGTTAAATTCAGAAGTTGATGGCGAGAGAGAAGATGAGGGAATCCAATCGCACGGCGCAAGACAATGGAACGGAACAATGAGACCACTCTTTCCAGGTGGTTATTATACCTCTCCTCGGAGTGTTTATGGCAGATTCACTCCGGCGTGAGAAATCATCCCCACTTCCGACGATGGTGGTAACCACCGCCGTCAAAGCGGTAATTAACCAACGACTCCCTCTTTCGTCGATGTCTGCGCGCAGCACTCGGCAGCTAAGAGGCGTCCCTCCGCTCGCGTGCTTTTCCTCCGGCGAGCGCAGTGTGTGGCCGGACCGACAGGTACTTCTGGGAAATCGAAACGTGTCTGGCCGTTATTAATCTCGCATCGACTGACATGAAATATGATTTCGGCCGGTCTCTCCGCCACCCTCGCGCTCCGCGCTACCTTGCCAGCCCGGACCCGCGGGGTCCGTAGACACGCTTCCATAGACACCGCTGTCTAGGGAAGAAACACTCCTTATAATGCGAAAAACAACGTTTCCCCGATATAAAGCGTAACAGGTTGTCCAATGATGCGTTTCCAAGAAGTATAATAATATTGGCCTGACTCACGCCGAGTTCACGATGCCCTTAAGTGGCGCAGAATTGTTTCGAGCGGCACATGTGTGGGGCTCCGCCCCTTAAATCCGTTCTATATATTACGTTTGTATAAGCATTTTTAAATGCTGAGTGTAAATACGTCAGCCTCGTGAGTGAAGGCGCGCGGTTTCTTATTTGCGGTAATCAATCATTCGGCGGCTCTCCCTCCCACCTACCGAAAACGCATTAGCTTCCGAAGCGAACGCGCCAGCAGCACGAATCGTCGAGCATACATCATTTTTTACCATCGTATACACGATATAGCCGTGCGATTACCGCTCTCATTAATAACCGGATTACACGCTTTACCGGGAATGGCCTCTTGCGGAATAAAATGCGCGTACGGTACGCGTCACTGAGTTTCGCGGCGGGGCATCGAGTGAGTTATTACTCCATGCGCCTGTAGCACCAGAATTCCGCGTTTTTCCCGAACTCCACACACTCCCTCCACACGCACCTCTTGGCGTCTGCTATGCTGACCTTTCCTAAAACGCCCCCCCCCCTCCCTTTTCCACCCTCCCCATGTTGGCCAAAGTACATTGCGTGAAATTCGACGTTGCCGGACGTAAACAGGGGGCGAGGGTGTCGCCCTTTCTTGCTGACTGAATATCACGCGTGCACTTATACGCGCGCGTTCGCGAATACAAAGTTCGCATGTGCGTATGCGTAGGAGCCAAGAGCCGTTTCCCCGAGCGTTCCCAAGTGGCATGCGGGATCCGTCAGGAACATTCAAATATACAGCGGTATTATTTACGAGCGTTTGATACACGGGGTGCCACAGATTCTTCTCCGCGGAACAACACGTGTCTGCGGCGTGTGCGGTCCCCTCTTACGAATCTTTCTCTCTCGCGCGATGAATTCGACTGCGTTGCGCGTTTCGCGGTAGCGGTGCTGGGCTGCGGGCTAGGCTGGATTTAGAGATAATATTACATTCCTGGTGGAAGTCTGTTTCGAGAAATTTCGGAGGGTCGTTTAATGGACCTATTTTGCGGTCGCCTTTACGGATTTATTGTGTACAGGAGGGTGGATAGAGATGCTAAAACCGGCGCGGTACAACAAAATAATGATCTACATATCCGACGAAAGTAAACGAAAATTTACTCGGCGGTCTATGCAACTTTAAAACGCTGTCTAATGGCTCTTGTAGATTGTGCTAACTAGTGCAGCGCCCATGTCCTGATATCTATGCTAAGTGCTGTATCCTTCATAAAGTTTCCAACATATGACGTGGTAACGTCGTAAGCTTAGAGCCACTTAAAGGATGTCTGATACATCTTCTCTTAAGAAATTACGCCGCGAACGTAAAGCTCATTCAACCAGGATGAGTCTGGAGGTTTCAACGTGCCCTGGATTCCCTTCTTAACACCGAGCAAACAAACAGCCGGTATATTTATGCGGGCTTTGTGTATCCACAGCGGTAGCAAATCGTTCGACAACCGTGAATGATCCTAACCGCGTCAGTATAACTAACGTCAGCCACAAAACATTAAACAACAAGCTGCTACTAATGCGAGTAAAAGACGAATGTTTGACATCAATTTCTAGAAATTATTGTTATTTAGTTACATGTATTTTACATTTAGAGAACATTTATTTTGCATAGATTTGCGTACGTCAGCTGTCAATAAATTAAACATATCTCTCTAAAATATCTATTTCATTACAATATACCTACGTTTTTTTTACAATATAAGTTTTAAGCAAAGTCGAATTTAATATTAAGTATTTTCAATTGAATTTGAAATACGTTTTTCAGTTGTAGTTGTTTTTTGTGTCAAATTTGTCTTTACAATGAGCTTTGAACAACGAGAATCTTCTGAAATGTATCAAAAAATGATATAAAGTTATATGTTCCATTTTTAATTACTCCAAATAATTGTAGATGCGTTATTTATAATACAAGTAATACAGATATTTTATATTTGTAACATTTTCGGAGGATTTAGGTATTATATTCGATGTTATTATTTTTTCTA
>NC_092364.1:14637342-14657565 GCF_030848805.1 Temnothorax longispinosus
AGGGTGGCCGAAAAATTGCCTACTCCACTTCGGGAGGTGATTCGGGACCCAAAAACAAGCCAAAAAGTTCATACAAACATAGGTCCGGAAATGAGCCGTTTCCGAGTTATAGCCACTTTTATGTTCAAAAATCGTAATTTAGAATCCGCTTGACATCCCTCTTTCTTAATTATTTCTTAAATTAAAAATTTTATTTTTAAATATCAGCTAATTCATTAAAACTTAAACGATCCATTGATGAATACGGAAAGATTAGATACAATCTAAAAGTAAGGTGTTGTTAAATAATAATTTGAAACTTATTGAAAAGCCGTTATTTACTTACTGATTTTGAATAGGCGTGAAAACAACTGATTTCAAGTAGCCGTGAAAACAACTGATTTCTTTTAAAAATAATGTAATCGTATTTACAAATATTGAAAAATTAAAAAAAATAAAAAAATTGAAATTAAAAAAATTAAAAATATTTAAAATGAAAATTTTTAATTTAAAAAATAATTAAGAAAAAGGGATGCCAAGCGGATTCTAAATTACGATTTTTGAACATAAAAGTGGCTATAACTCGGAAACGGCTCATTTCCGGACCTATGTTTGTATGAACTTTTTTGCTTGTTTTTGGGTCCCGAATCACCTCCCGAAGTGGAGTAGGCGATTTTTCGGACACCCTGTATATACAGGGTGAATTTTAATGGATGTCCCATCCTTTTACCATCAATACTTCATCGAGCATCCTTTTTTGATAAGAGCACTTCACTTATATAGAATATGTTAAACTTTACGTCTTCGTTACAAAATGGAAAATTTTTTATATATATAGAAAGAAAATTGAGACAAATTGGCAGATGACAATTGTGAATGGGACATCCATTAAAATTCACCCTGTATAATGTAACATTACCGCACAGTTTTGACTCGTGTACGGAATCGGCCATCCGTCGCACAGATGACGCGCGCGCAATAAGGGGCCACTTTCCACGCACTTTGTAATATAAAATAGGGTGTGTAACACGTGCGGTTACCGCACTCGCATTCGGCTCGTGCGTAAACTCCGCACCCGGGAATTTTCATCTTACGACACTTGTTACACAAATAACTATTTAAAATGACAGTGCCGATATCGCCGGTATCGCCGGTATATTATGTATGATAAAAAGGCTGCACAATGATACCGGAACTGTCGTTAAGGATGTATGGGTATGACATCTTAAAGCATTACCAAAGATCTAAAAATTTCATAGATTGTTCTATTATTACGTCTAAGTATCTGTGTAAAATTTCAACACAATTTTCTTACTGCTTTAAAAGTTATTGTAATTAAGGATGTACTGGAGGTATTTCAAATATATTCAGAAAGTGCTGTAAATTGTTTCTAAATTAAATTAAAAATACTCTGCAAAATTTTGAAGTTATTGAAGAATTATTTAAGTTTAAAGTTGATAAAATTAACATTATCCCTTATAGAGAATCGACATTTTTGCTGTAAATATAAATAAAATATAAATAAACCATTAAGATATTTCTTAAATTTTTTTTATGTGTAAAACATACATCATTGATATTGTATTTTAAGTTTTAAAAGTTTTTATAACAAAACAATTTTTTTATTTGTTTAAACAATACTAATTATTTAAATAACAACAAATCATACTCAAACTGTTAACGGTAATCCCTTCTAACATATACAAAATTTTGAGTTGTTTAACATACATGCAAAGTTTTCTTTTATTAAAAGTTTAACTTTTAGCAAAGACTGTACGACCTATACATCCTTAAGGAGGAGTTTTAAAATTCCCCCTCTAATCAACGTTCTGCTGTCTAATTGCCGTAACTGATTCCCACACATGATCCTATCGCAGTTCAGAGCTGGAATTTTATTACTTATCCCTCTCTCTCTCTCTCGCTCGTTCTCTTTCCTCCCCTATCTCTTTTTCTTTTTACAGAACTATGGGAATTGCAGAATTATATATATGCATAAATATGTTACACATATATTGCTTTATCTACTAATTAGCGCTTTATTCTGAGAGATATTTGGTAATGATGATACTTAAAAGTATAATTCATGATGTAAGTAATAATGAAGAGACACAAATGCGGTTACATGTATTAACGATAAATTAAATAGATATATAGCATGACGAAATGTCTATGAATATTTTTGCATCGCGTTTCTTAATCGAGCTGACATTTGAAAACAAAATCACAAATAATTTGGCGCCGACTTTAAAAAATTGAAAGGAATTCTTAAAAGTATTATTTCATACTTTTTACAGCTTTTTTAATTTTCTTTTTAATTTTTTTTATGTTTTTTAGAGCTTTTTTGTTCAAACGTTTCTTAATATTTCTTTACGGTTATAAAACTATATGTACGTTCAAAAAAATATATGAAACTAATATGTGCTACCTGGTAAAAGTTTTCCTTAGGTGCGGCGTATACATATCGGAGTTACTCTAAAGCTGTACGGCGCGGCGTAAATACAGGAATTTTCCTAATATAAAAAAGTATTGCGTCGAATAATCAAAAGTACGAATAATAATACGCTGATTTTTTTATGTGCGATGACCTTCTTCTTTTCCGCCGCATCGGTCAATTTAGTGATATTTATCTAAACATTATTCTAATATATTTTAATACGTTCTGAACATAGATACGCAAATTCTCTATATACACTTACTCGATTTATACGGAATATTCGTTCCACGTGGCATTTTTTTACGCGGCTGAGACTCGCGTGTGAATTAGCTTTGTGTTCTCCACAAATTAATAAACATTCAAGTGATGTTAAATAACTATTAAGTAACTTTTTACAAATTATTATTTTAAATAATTAATGCAAAATAGATATTAAATAAATGTCACACATACATAAATATTTTCTCTACATTATTTATTTAAACAAATGGTTTATGTAAAACAAATTTCAAAAGAAGTCAGATTATCGTAATAAGTACGATCGAGTAAGCGGAGTAAGAACGTTTAGCTTACTGATATACATATAATAAGTTTAATAAATACGATAGAAAGATACATTTTCTGCCCGCATATAAAAAGCACCGCGTAAACGGAGGAATTATTTACCGTGTAAAAAAATTGCGTAAAAGAAAAGCCGCGTATAAAAATCGCATATTGCTTCATGTCGCTATATTTTATTAAAATTAAAATTTAACAAATGTTTTTATTTATTAGGCCATTTTCAGTGTCATAAAAGTTATTTAACAATAGAAACCGATAAGAAAGATATGAAGTTCGCAAATTTGCATAACTCGCATTAAGTAATCATCACAAACCATTGTGTGCAAATCGTGTTTCTTCCGGTGTACCATTCTCTCGCGTTATGCATACGTTATACATAAATTCTCCCACGTTTTTAATACAAAAATGGATGTTGATTATCTGATGCTAAAGACATAAAAACGTGTAGTACAAGTAATCTATTTTTTTCTTACACGTTGCCCTTTTTTTCTATTCCCGCAGGCGCGAAGCGGCATGCCTGGGCTGGGATTGCTGTACGCTCCTTGCCTGTGTATGCGGACGAGTTATCGCGTTTCTTTAATGACAGGGGATTACACGTGAGAGAATCTGACTAATTCTTAGTTGGGCATCTAGGATAACTGGATGTCTCTAATTTCGGAAGAAAGTATATATATTTTTTATTTATTTCAGTCATATCATTACTTTCAAACGACACGCGAAGCAATTATTTTTTTACGGCCCATAACTCTTTAAGACCCTATTTTATTTTGAAACGCTCATCTTTTCATTTTGACAAAACTATTAGAAATCTATTTTTTCAAAAATAGATATTTTACATTTAAAAATACATAAAAATTATTGAATTCTTCGGCTTACATCCGTATTACATTTGTCGCGAGCAAATCCCAGAGCGCGCGTTATCGGGCACGGTGGCAGGTCCAATACCCGCATTTTTTTTTTTTCTCTGACGAGTCGCGCCGGCTTAGATCGCGTTAGGAAAACGCGTGTCGCGATAAGACGTACGCGTCGATTGCGTCGTCGCCGTCGACGTCGGTCGGTCGCGACGAGCGTCGAACGTACGGGTGCCCGCAGAGTTGAGCACCGCTTCCCCGCTTCTAGGTTACACGCGCAGCGAGCTGAGTTTCACTTTTTTAGTGTTCGACACCACGCTCCGCGGCCATCGGGAAGTTGGCCTGGTCTCGTCTAGCGTTCGTCGACGACGTCGATGTGTATACGTTCTTTAAAATAAAAATGCCCAAATAGATCTTATAACCATATTTTATTATTAAACAACAACAAAAAGAAAACAAAGATTTAAAATATTCCGACTAAAAATAATGAAAAATATTTAAACATTTTTCTCATCAAAAAAGTCTCCTATAGCAAAACCTGATCGTTTGGACAATGTAACGGGATTGAGAAGGATGAAGGCGGAGTGTGAGATGAGCGAGAAGAGGGAGAATAATGAGATATGGAGGGGAGAGTCATCGGCTAGATGATCGTGAATTCGAAGATTGAAGATCAGAAGTAAAAGAGGGTTCCCAGAAGGTAGTTCGACCCGGTCTCCAGAGGTTCTCTATCCGTGCTGGCGACGGACGACGTGCGAAGGAAGGCGTGAGTACTCTCTCTCTCTCTCTCTCTCTCTCTCTCTCTCTCTCTCTCTCTCCTCTCTCTCTCTCTCTCTCTCTCTCCTCTCTCCTCTCTCTCCTCTCTCCTCTCTCTCCGCCTTACCTCCCACCCTCCCACCAACTCCATTCGGCAGATATTCTGTACCCCGCGGCATGCCGGTGTGGTGCCTTCCACCAAACTACCCGTGGACTAGGTAAGCGCCGCTGCTCTTACCTGTCGAAGTTACGGCAAAGGCGCCTTAGGAGAAATAAGGCCCAGAAGGTGGGTCTCAGGCAACAATGACGCCCAGTTGAACGCGACGGCTCGCCACTCTTCGTATGTTGAAAAGTGCATACGGCTGTTTAACTTTACACGGTTAAAAAATTGTGCCGACGTTAGTGCATTGATCCGGATTGATCGACTGACTCTCTATTCGTGGAGATCTGGTTATCGCGATATTCTCCAGCGTTGAGAATTTAATTCGCCACGTATTTATCCGGAATCTCAAGCATTTTAATTTATATGCTTCAGTGTATAAACTCTTGGATCGAATAATTGTTTTACAATGCAGTGTGATGTAAATTTGAGTGTTTTTTCTGTATTGAAAAATTTTTTCGGTGAAAAATGTGCGAGTGCGGTGACGAATGCTCCGAGGATACGAAGACGCGGGAACCCCGAAATGTCCTATCTCGTTAGACCCGCAAAAACGTTAGATTAGATAGAGGATTTTGGAGGAAGGCTTAATGGGGAAAATTCTGGACGGGATTAAGACTCGAACACCTGAAATGGCTACCCTCGGTCTCTCCAAAGTCTTCATATTGGACAAGTATTTTACAAGTATTTTAAGTTCTGGGAGACCGAGAAGAAGCTGTAAGGTACAAAGTTGCGAGTGCTGTGACAGCGTCTTCCAATTGATTTTAACAATCTATTATAAAACATTTTTCTTTATTACTGAAATTTTTAATCCTCGAGCTCTAAAATTATATTTGTTTTATTCTTTGTATCCATATATCTTCTTATTACATTCTCAATATTGCACTTTTCGTATGCTTGTGTGCTAAAATCTATAATATTTTCTCTTTTACATGTAATTTATACACTGTTGGAAAATTTTTGTAGTTTTGTTAAAAAAGGTCCTTGTTAAAATTTTTGTGTAAAATAATCAACACATACGTGTGTAGATTTAACATGTGCTTTCTATGTTAATTGAACTTTACAAATTTAAAATGTAAAATTAATAAAATAATTTAAAGAATATGTTAAAGTAACACAATTTGAACGTATTAATTAAATGTGTTAAAATTTGCAGAAAAAGAGTGTTGATTTTACTTTATAACAGAAGTAAGAATAAAAATTTGTAGAAGAAGAATGTTGATTTTATCTTACAATCTTAACTTTAACATAAAAATTATGTTAATTGTACAAATAATTAACCTCAAATTACGATCAGAATAACATTTCTTTTCTGTTAAAATATTTTAACATAGTATCAATGTTACCATTTAACACATCCATATTATGTTAAACTGACACAAAAATTTGAGGGGACCGTTAAAACATGTGATTTATGTTATATTTAACACAAATTTTCCAACAGTGCACGGAGAAAATTTTTATAGTAAATATTACTATGGTGTCGCACTAGCTGCGGACCATCGAGGAATTTTAAGTTAAATTACTATGTTTATGGTAAAAATTACGTTATTTTATCGTTTTTAAAACAATAATTATAGTATTTTAACTTGAAATTCCTCGATGGTCCGCAGCTAGTGCGACACCATAGTAATATTTACTATAAAATTTTCTCCGTGTGTAGTCATTATTACCATATATCACTATATTATCTCTATTTATGATTTTCGCGCATTAAAGTACATTAATCGTCTATCAGTTTTAAAAACTATTGATCTTTAGATTTTTTTTTTCAATTTTTAACAATTTCTAAAAATTATATAAATTAAGTGTGCATGTTCTGGAACTTCTTCTACACAGGGACAAGCGGATCCGGAAAAACGTACGCCTCAATGCTATTACTTAGGCAACTCTTCGACGTCGCCGGCGGCGGACCGGAAACGAACGCTTTCAATCTCGCGGCAGCCTTCACGGTCCTCAGATCCTTGGACTCAGCGAAAACCGCGCTACAAACTCGGAGAGTTCAAGGATAGTAAGTAGTTTGCTTCGAGATGTATGAGATAGAAGAGGGTGGGAGGAAGGAGAAAGATGAAAGAGAAATAATATTATGAAAAGAAAGTTTATAGACGTAGTATTAATATTTAAATTAAAAGTATTGTGAACAATATGATAAATAGCAATAAATATGTAATAGTGATTATTTAGTAATAGTTAGCAAATATAAATATTAAAACAACTTATATCTTTAGGGTCACTTCATTGAGGTTCAAGTGACGGACGGTGCTTTATATAGAACAAAAATTCATTGTTACTTCCTAGACCAGGCGCGAGTAATCAGACCATTACCAGACGAGAAAAAACTACCATATATTTTATCAGATATTAGCTGGATTGTTTCACGACGAGAGAGATAATGCAATTAATTATAATAATATTATTACAATTGCATAAAAATGATTAATAATAATTAACTATCAAGAAATAAATTATCCTAATAAATTTTACAGTTAAATTAAATTTGGAGGGATATAATCTGAAAAATTTGAGGTACCCTCAACATGGCGATACGTGACAGGACGAATCTGAAGATGCGATTCGGTTTCAAGCGTGGAAAGCTTGTTTAGGTATGTGATTAAATATGAAAAAAATAACATAAAATTTTATTTTAATAAAAACCTGATACAATTAAATTAGCCGAAATGCTTAATGTTTTACGTTTTTTATTTCTCACGTTGTATTAAACCTTTTGGAAAGAGATTATCAGATTTTCCCCATCTTTTCCTACATCTTTTATTGTTCCCCAGGCGTGTTAGGCATTCCATTTTTGGACGTCGTAAGAGTGCTAGCAGCGGTGCTCATTCTCGGGAACGTCGGCTTCACCGACGGCTCCGGTGTGGAAGTGGGCGTAATTGGCGAGAACGAATTATCCTCCGTAGCTACACTCCTGGGAGTTCTTCCGCCGGCCTTGTTACGCGGGCTCACCTCGAGGACCACAATGCGCGCGGCCAGCTCGTTACGCATCACGCGGAAAATACGTGCCACGGTACTCTCGCTAGCCTGCTCCAGAGCCTAAGATCTATCGGAGAGACAAAATCGCACGCACGTTCGCAATAAAGGTAAATGTTTAGTATAGAAAATATATATATATATATATATATAATATATATATATATGCACAAAGTATGTTTTGGGACATCGCTATTTTATTCGTTTAATTTATGCTATATACTTTACATAAATGTGCAATAGCAAACTTCGTTTATAGAGCAGAAAGCAAAAAAATATTGAAAAATTTTGTAATCATTGTATACTTTGAACCTTTTTGAACAAAAGCATTGATTGGAGACTGTTCTCAAATAATACAATCAGTATATACAATGTCCTCAAATTATACAATTGACATACCTGACGGAAATGTCCTCAAATTAAACATTCTACCCCAAAATCTTAAAACAATTTCTGTCTCCAAAATAAACGTTTTATCCCAATGTCTCCTAAGTATAGTTTATACAATTTAAGCACTAATTTCTTTTTTTAAATGCATTTTAAGTCTGTTTCTTTGAAAAAATTATAGTGTAAATTATTTTTCTAGGTTTATTAATTTTTAAAATAGTTTTTAGAAATACGTATTTTTAGAAATACGTTATATTTATTTTATTCTCTATAATTTATAGTCATTGTATAATTTGAGACTTTTTGAACAAAGGCATTGATCAGAGACTGTCCTCAAATTAAACAGTCAGTATATAACTGTCTTCAAGTTATACAATCAGTATATACGGAAATGTACTCAAATTAAACATTCTACTTAACATCCATAAACCTTAATTTATTTTCCCAAAATAAATGTTTTATCCCAATGCTTTTCAGGTAATTTATGTACAGTTTAAGTCCTAATTCTCTTTGTTGAACGACTTGCTTCAGCCAACATTATTATTTGAAGTTAAAGAAAGTATATGCGTATCTAAATATATGCCAAATATGTATTTCTATGTAATAAATAATTCATATTACATGTACATATATGTATAACATAATTTAAAAAATATAACAAACAAAAAAATGTTGTCAGCGCAAATTTTGAGCATGGGGTCTCGCTATTAGGACCCTGGGACATAAAAAAACTTAAGCAGTGAGACGTAAGCGGTAAGCAATTAACCAATATTTATCTTGTGGTTTTGAGAATTCTTAACTGGGATTGGTCAATTTGCTTACTGCTTAAGTTTTTTATGTGCCGTGGCCCCCAGAACTTAAACAGTACATAAAGTATACCTGAGAAACGTTGGGGTAGAACATTTATTTTAAAGACATAAATTGTGTTTTAAGAGAGTGTTAAGTAGAACGTTTAATTTGAAGACATTTCCGTATACATATACTGATTGTATAATTTAAGAACAGATATATACTGACTGTATAATTTGAGGACAGTCTCCAATCAATGCCTTAGTTCAAAGTATGTAATAACTATAAAATATAGATCTGTGTTTGTGCTGAAAAAATAACATTTGAGAGTGAAATAAATGTGACGTATTTTTAGTAAAACAAAAATGTATTTTTTAAATTTCTTTTACATGCATATATTCATTAATTTTCATTATTAAACAAATTAATTAAACCAACATTATTATTTAAAGTTAAGTGAACATATGCATATAAAATAGAAACTTAAAAAATATATTTTTTGTTATTAGAAATATGTCACATTTATTTTACTGTAGAACGTTATACTTTTAGTACAAACACAAATCTATATTTCATAGTCATTGTAGTTTAAAAAATATAACAAACAAAAATATTGCCAGCGCAAATTTTGAACATGGGGTCTCCCTATTAGGACCCTGGGACATAAAAAAACTTAAGCAGTGAGACGTAAGCGGTAAGCAATTAACCAATAGTTATCTTGTATTTTCGAGAATTCTTAACTGAAGATTGGTCAATTTGCTTACTGCTTAAGTTTTTTTATGTGCCATATGGCCCCCAGAACTTAAAAAGTACATAAAGTATACCTGAGAAATATTGGGGTAGAACATTTATTTTAGAAACATAAATTGTGTTTTAAGAGAGTGTTAAGTAGAATGTTTAATTTGAAGACATTTCCGTATATACTGATTGTATAATTTAAGAACAGATATATACTGACTGTATAATTTGAGGACAGTCTCCAATCAATGCTTTAATTCAGAAAGTCTTAAAGTATGCAATAACTGTAAAATATGGATTTGTGTTTGTGCTGAAAGAATAACATTCGAGAGTGAAATAAATGTGACGTATTTTTAATAAAACGAAAAAATGTATTTTTTAAATTTCTATTTACATGCATACATTCATTAATTTTATTGTTGAACAAATTGGTTAAACCAACATTATTATTTAAAGTTAATGAACATATGCATATAAAATAAAACTTAAAAAATACATTTTTTGTTATTAGAAATATGTCACATTTATTTTACTGTAGAACGTTATACTTTTAGTACAAACACAAATCTATATTTTATAGTCATTGTATACTTTGAGATTTTTCGAACAAAGGCATTGATCGGAGACTGTTCTCAAATTATACAATCAGTATATATTTGTCCTTAAATTATTCAATCAGTATATACGAAATGTTCTCAAATTAAACATTCTATTTAAAACTCTTAAAACATATGTCTCGAAAATAAATGTTTTATCTCAATGCTTTTCAGATATAATTTATGTATAGTTTAAGTCCTAATTCTTTTTGTTGAACGAATTGTTTCAGCTAACATTATTATTTGAAGTTAAAGAAGGTATATGAGTATCTAAATATATGCCAAATATGTATTTCTACGTAGGAAATAATTTATATTATATGTACATATCTATAAAATATAATTTTAAAAATATATAGGAGTACAAATTAGTTCGGTCCGTTTTCAAAAAATGGCTCTGGCTGTTATGAATGTTTCATAGTGACAGCTGATTTCGGCGGTTTCAGAGAGGTTAACATCTGTCAATAATACTCATTGTCAGTTTATATCGCTTTGAGTTTTATTCAAAAACTTTGTTTTTTACTGTGTTGAATATGTCAATTTGTGTTAACTAAGCAGCATTTGCGGGAGGTTTTAGTTTTCTGCTTTAATTGGAAGAAAAATACAGCTGAAGCGCATCGAATGCTTGTGGAAGTTTATGGTGACAATGCTCCAACTGATAAATCATGTAGGGAATGGTTTTGACGTTTCAAAAAGGTGATTTCAGCGTTGAAGACAAGCCTCGCTCTGGACAGCCAAAAAAATTCGAAGACAAAGAATTGGAGGAATTGCTCAATGAAGATCCGAGTCAAACGCAAGAGGCGCTTGCAGAATCACTTGGAGTGACTCAACAAGCAGTTTCCGTACGATTGAAATTCATGGGAATGATTCAAAAGCAAGGCAATTGGTGCCTTATGAACTGAAACCAAGAGACGTTGAAAGACGATTTTTCACTTGCGAGCAGCTGATTCAAAGGCACCAAAGAAAGGATTTTTGCCTTTGAATCAGCTGCTCGCAAGTGAAAAATCGCCTTTCAACGTCTCTCGGTTTCAGTTCATAAGGCACCCAATTGCCTTGCTTTTAAATCATTCCCATGGATTTCAATCGTACGAAAACTGCTTGTTGAGTCACTCCAAGTGATTCTGCAAGCGCCTCTTGCGTTTGACTCGGATCTTCATTGAGTAATTCCTCCAATTCTTTGTCTTCGAATTTATTTGGCTGTCCAGAGCGAGGCTTGTCTTCAACGCTGAAATCACCATTCTTGAAACGTCGAAACTATTTCCTACATGATTTATCAGTTGGAGCATTGTCACCATAAACTTCCACAAGAATTCGATGCGCTTCAGCTGCACTTTTCTTCCAATTAAAGCAGAAAACTAAGACCTCCCGCAAATGCTGCTGAGTTAACACAAAATTTTGACATATTCAACACAGTAAAAAACAAGGTTTTGAATAAAACTCAAAGCGATATAAACTGAGTATTATTGACAGGTTAACCTCTCTGAAACCGCCGAAATCAGCTGTCACTATGAAACATTCATAACAGCCAGAACCATTTTTTGAAAACGGACCGAACTAATTTGTACATACTCCCAATAAAAACAAAAAAATAATGCCAGCGCAAATTTCGAACATGGAGTCTCGCTATTAGGACCCTGGCACATAAAAAAACTTAAGCAGTGAGACGTAAGCGGTAAGCAATTAACCAATAGTTATCGTGTGTTTTCGAGAATTCTTAACTGTGATTAGTCAATTTGCTTACTGCTTAAGTTTTTTTATGTGCCATGGCCCCCAGGACTGAAACAAGTACATAAAGTATACCTGAGAAACATTGGGGTAGAACATTTATTTTAGAGACATAAATTGTGTTTTAAGAGAGTGTTACGCCTGGTCTACACTGGATGTATTAAGTCGTAAGTCGTAAGAATTGGCCAATCACAGTCGATTATTCTCCTCAAATTCGATTGTGATTGGCCAATTCTTACGACTTACGACTTAATACATCCATTGTAGACCAGGCTTTAAGTAGAACGTTTAATTTGAAGACATTTCCGTATATACTGATTGTATAATTTAAGAACAGATATATACTGACTGTATAATTTGAGGACAGTCTCCAATCAATGCTTTAATTCAGAAAGTCTCAAAGTATGCAATAACTGTAAAATATGGATTTGTGTTTGTGCTGAAAGAATAACATTCGAGAGTGAAATAAATATATGTGACGTATTTTTAATAAAACGAAAAATGTATTTTTTAAATTTCTATTTACATGCATATATTCATTAATTTTCATTGTTGAACAAATTGGTTAAACCACCATTATTATTTAAAGTTAAGTGAACATATGCATATAAAATAGAAACTTAAAAATACATTTTTTGTTATTAAAATATGTCACATTTATTTTACTGTAGAACGTTATACTTTTAGTACAAACACAAATCTATATTTTATAGTCATTGTATATTTTGAGATTTTTCGAACAAAGGCATTGATCGGAGACTGTTCTCAAATTATACAGTCAGTATATACTTGTCCTTAAATTATTCAATCAGTATATACGGAAATGTTCTCAAATTAAACATTCTATTTAAAACTCTTAAAATATATGTCTCGAAAATAAATTTTTTATTCCAATGCTTTTCAGATATATATATATATATATATATATTTATATAGTATAAATTCTATTTCCTTTTGTTAAATGAATTGTTTAAGCCGAAATTTCTTAAGTAGAAGTTAAAGATATAAATTATTATTTAAAGTTAATTTATTTTAAAGATAATTTGATATTTATATTATACTCTATATATTTAAAAAATATAATTTTTATCAAAAAATTTTATAAATTTGTATTATATCGTCATTAGAGCCGTTTTTGAATCATTTATTGCACGTAAACTGATAATCTTAAAATATTTATTCAATGTAATAAATATTACATTCATATTCAGCATTATTTATGACAGACATATATTGCTAATTTCCAACCTCAAACTTCTTACTTTATTCATTAAAAGATTTTTAAAATTTTTAAAGTGTAATACCTGAGCAATTATTAAATAAAATCCCTGTTATAGCAATGTTATTCAGCAATTATTTCATGTAATTTGAGTATATTTAATTAAGGAATAGATTTTACTGCGGATTGTTAATCAGGTTTATAGATGAATGATAAATTGTTATAAATTATTATTAATTAATTTTTATTGATAAAAATAATACAATACTGTTATACTTTTATGAAAACTTTTAGTGACTAGTGCAATCACTACTTATGTTTACAATGTAATTTTACTTATATTCTACTGTATTTTTCTTCTTAAATATAATCTAGGTACATTAAAGACTAAAAATATGTATTCAGTTTAGAATATTATTGAGTTATATATTAGCATATACAACAGTTATAAGAATTTATAATCAGTCTTTTTTATCACTCATTTTTCAGCAATTGTCACTTTAACATCAGTCTTTTGAAAATAAGTGCACTAGTTTTCTTTTCAAGAAAAAGAAACATATGATACATAAAATAAAATATAATCTACGTTAAAGACTAAAATCTACCTAGTTTAGAATATTATAAATTTATATAATTATATAATTAGTATTACATACTTAGTTCTTTATCACACATTTTCCATATATTATTATTTTAAACATCAGTTTTTCAAAAAATAAATGCACGAGTAAAAATCTAAAAAAATATGATACTTAAAGAATATAATCTATATTAAAGACTAAAATATATCTAATATCAAATATTATAAATTTATATGTTAGCACACATTAAAAGTTATAATGAATATTTTATAATTAGTCGTTTTTTATCACATATTTTTCGACACATTACTTTAAATATCAGTCTTTCAAAAATAAATGTATCAGTTAGAGAAATGTAAAAAAATATGATATTTACGAGATACAAAATTCTTTTAAACAAAAAAGTTATCAGGATATTAAAAATATAATTATAATTAATTAAAGACATACAAACTGAAGACATTGAGAAAAATTTTCAAAGTTATAATATTTTTAATATTAATGTTTATAGTACGTTCTACTTGTTCAGACTACTTCAGCGTGTTTATTACGCGAATAGTTCTTCTTTCTAACTTTATCTCTACGCTGATTGTCAATATGGGATATCAATTGAGCAGGAGTTCTTTCTTTCAAGCAGCTATTCTGGTTTATCAAAGCTCTACATTCTGGTACTGACGGTAATTTGGGCAGCATACGAACATCACCAAATTTTTTTTTAATTACTTCGTCCTCCATTTTTGTCCATTTAATCCGTTTTATTGATTTTTGCTGCAGGGCTGTAATTAAAACTCATTTTATTATGTATTAATACAGAAATTTTATATAAAGTATAAAAATTAATATTACTGAATAAAATATCAAAAGATATAATTTTATAAAAAATTAATATATATTAACAATAAACAACAATGGGAATATTAATTGACTCTACTGGCCATTATAATCGCCAAAACAATACGACTACAATTTGGTTCGATTATCGTCAAGACGCTCTTTTAACCAATATAAGTTGCTGTGTAATCTTTGATCGTGGTCGTATTGTCTTGGCGATTATAATGGCCAGTAGAGTCGATTAATATTCCCATTGTTGTTTATTATTTGACTGACGAAATAAAAATTTATTTATTAACAATAAAGTTATAAAAAGTTAATATATATAAACAAATAAAAATAATCAATTTTTCATAAACTTACAGCTTGAGCATTGATCTATAATTTCATCGTCACTATCATCGCAAATTATACGCTTGCGAATACGTCTTCCCGAGGACTGTGGTTCAGCATCAATAAATTTCTTTTTAATTACTTGTTTCTCCATTTCTGTTCTTTTAATCCGTTTTTATTGATTTTTGCTGTAAGGCTGTAATTAAAACTCAATTTATTATATATTAATAAAGAAATTTTATCAAAAGTATAAAATATATTGTTATTGGATAAAAGATAAAAATATATACATTTATAAAAAATTAATATATATTAACAATAAAGTTATAAAAATTATAACCAAATTATAAACAAATAAAAATAATCAATTTTTCATAAACTTACAGCTTGAGCATTGAGTACTGGAATCTATAATTTCATCGTCACTATTATCGCAATTTATTATACGTTTGCGAATATGTTTTCTCGAGGACTGTTCATTATCATTATTATTCTCATGGAAATTATCGGCATCAGTTGACGCATCATCTGTTTGCATATTGTCATCTTTTGTATCGTCTTTGATTTGATCACTTTCTTCATCACTGTCTTCATCCTCATCGCCTATTGCAGCCTGCAGCAAGCGAGATACTTCAGTCATGTCAATCAGTCCATTAGGAACTCGATACACATCTTTATGGATTTGCTTGTCATGTCCCATGAAATTTGCTAAGTCTGAAACTTGATTTTCCTCTACTCGCAGCATAGCGGTATAAGTAGCGATATGCTTTCGAAGCATAGTACCTCGTAGACTGGTAGGGATTGATGCACCACAGTTATTAGCAAATTTTCGCATTATAGGACAAGCTCTGACGTAACCTTTTTTCGGAGAATTTACTCGAGGTACAGCAAAGACGTACTTATTTTTTGAGCTTACTCCAGCTTCTGAACGATATTTAAGTAAAACATCAATGTACGAAGTTAAAAATGTATGTAGTAATACGGGAACGGTTCTTCCCAATTTGCCTCGTATAGTTAATCGGACAAATTGCTTGGCTTGTTTTTGAGATTCTTCTGATATGTTGTCAAATATATCAGGATTGAAAATTTTGTCAACTGTCTCTTGATTTTCATAATTTTCAATGGAGAGTCTCTCAATTTCACCAGCTCTTCGTCGATTAAACATCTGAACGAGAATCAGACTACCGTCAGTTAATTCTTTCCATGCATTAATATCAAATTTTTTCTGAAGAATTTTCATGGCTTCTTCACATAAATTTTTTGCATAGTTATACAATTTTTGGATATCTGATTTTGATGGGAGGACAATTTGTTTCTTTCGACGTTTATTTGCTCGATCCTCTATAACTTTTTTATTAATTGTCACTGGGTAATCATTATCAAACAGTACCATAAAATCATCAACAGCTTTTTTTTCCATCTAAATCTTCTCGCTTGATACATTCAGCAGCTTGTATACGAGAACATTTTTTCAACATTGTTCCCAGAGTAGTTGCATTATATGGTGTTTGAAAAACTTGTAACTCAGAATCATAATTTGCACATATTTTGACAGCCTTTATAACGTCATCGTAGTATCCAGGATGAAAAATGGATGCAAAATCAGATATTTGCCTGTTAATTTCTTTTATTGTCAATTTGAAGCGACCAAGTAGTCGTAGATAATTTCTAATCATGTCGTACTGATGAGAAAGTGTGTATGTGTCACATAATTTATTTCCGAATAAAATCAGAAGTTCATCGTATTTAATAGATCTTGAAACATTGTCATCTTGAAGTGATGGGACAATTTTTCGACGCATAACATTGTTAGCACGAAGGTGTATATATCCCATTAACTGTTTTCCTTTTACGAGTTGATCTTTTCGACCTTTCTCATGAGCTGGATCACACGTTTTATAATGTATTCTCAAGGTTCTTTTAGAATAAAATCCTTTGCAATAACTACAAGACACATAGTTTTCGGCAGTATTGTTAAATTTTGCTTGAGGACGTCGACAAGCTATGAGAACTCCCGTATTTAATTCCGCATTAGTGTTATGAAGAAAATTACCATATTTTCGAATTTTTTCAATAATTTTGCGTCGTTCTGGATTGCCTTTTGGAAAATGTATAAATTTATGAACATCTGGTATATCTTTGTGTTTTAGTTCCAAATGCCGAGCAAACTTTTTTTGTAATTTCTTGCAATACGGGCAAAAATATTGTTTGAGTGAAAAACCTGGATTTTCATTTTTTGAAACAGGCACATAAACGTTACGAATATCAACTGGAGGTGCATTATTATTAATAGGAAAACTCACATTATCACTCACATTAGAATTTGTTTCATTTATTGTAGTGCTATTACTCGGTATATAATCTGAACTCGTACCCTCATGTCTACTATCAGTCATTGTAACATTAATTTCTTTCGAACTATTTTCTTGAATGCTAATGCTAGATCCAACATTTTTTTCAACCGCTAAATTTACAATGTGAGTATGAGATTCTTGCTCATTTTCGATTATTTTATCAGAATCTTCGATAACTTGTTTCTCAGCATTAGATGAAATATTGTTATCAAAAATACTTGAATCCACATTTGAAGTTTTTAGCCAATCATCTCCGATAAGTTTCATAATTTCGGTCGCACCACTAGGCGTACTACTCTCAAGAGATATGTTAGAACCAGTTGATGAATTTTGATGAGGTGATGATAAACGCTTGTTAATTTCATTCTCCATTGATGGTGGTGTTTTTGAAATAGGTGTCGAACAGTCAGTGCCTTTTATGGAGTTGGAAATTCGAATTTGATCAAATGACAGTGATAATCCCGATTTATATTCCATATTTGCTTTGTTAATATCGTCCATCTCCTTTTGCAAAGCTTCATATGAATCTAACAATTAATAATTAAAATTTAGTTTCGAGCAAGTATATATAAAAGTATATATAATAGAAATAATAATAAATATATTAATACGTTTTTTATTTTTAAATCAAAGATTTATATATAGATTATAGTTTGCGAGAAATGACCCATCGATTCGATGGGTCATTTCTCTCGCTGGGTAGGGTTATCTGTCCCCAAACTATATTCTATATACAAAATTGATCTAATAGGTTATATTTAGATATTAAGATTATATTACCGTTAGTACTCAACAAATAGCCTTGGTACGACGATCCCTTTGTTTTAATAAAACAAGTTTTCCCTTGAACGATTTTAACTTTCTTCGAATGAGTTACAAGGCACTCTTGATTATCAAATTTTACTAAGGAATACATGACTGGAAAAAGTACTTTACTAGTACAGATAATTAGCTCTCTTTTCGACTAATTGTGAGATTATGACTATCCTGAGATGTACAGAACACTTTGCTGAAGAAGAATACACATCTATTATCACAACTTCAATCTTCAATATGAGAGTATATGCTGAGACACGAACAGATACGTATGTGATAGTAGCACATACTATGCGCTCTCTCTATTATTATAAGTCTCCCTTTGCATGGCAGTGCATGTGCAAGCTGGCGCCAGACTATGCGTATATTCACTATTCGCGATTCGTATGTAGTTTGCAAATAGTGTGGACATAAAATTTGCCAAATTTGCATTCGTAATTTATTATTCGTGTTGATTATTTATCACGCTTATCGCGTTTATTATTCATCAACCGAATGGTTTTTTGACAAAATCAAAAGACGCAAATCACCACAAATCTCTAGGAAAGAGAGGCGCCAACGGGTCATGTGACCAGTCATGTGACCAGTCCTCCGTGATTGGCTGGCAGCAATGTGTGCTTTACATGTAGCGACTCAAGTCGACACAAGTGTCATTCTATCTCTTTTCAACATCTAGGGCCGATATCACAGTCTCCGATTAACTTGATCCTTCGATTAAACTCACTCTTCGTCTCTTTCTAGAGGGACAGTTAGAAAGAGATGCAGAGTAAGTTTAATCGGAGGATCACGTTAATCGGAGACTGTGATATCGGCCCCTAATGAACAACAAAGATAGAATGACACAGAAGAGCACAGGAGAGGCACAGTATACTGTGGGAGAGGTGAAGAAAAGTTAGAGTTTAACCACTCCTGCGCTCTTCTGCATTAAGGTCTATCCAAACAAACTTGCATAGCGCATAAACATAAGTATAAGGAAATTGATTGGTCCATATATGCATGTGCATAAGGAAATAGACCAATTTGTTTCTTTATGCATATGGTTATGTACCTATGCAAGTTTGTCTGGATAGACTTTTTATTTTCTTATGCACATGTGTATGGACCAATCAATTTTCTTATGCTTACGCATTATGCGTTATGCAGAAGTGTGTGCTCCCCGCTTTAGCGTCGCAATCTCGCAATGTCCACCTTAAAGGTGGAAGCACATAAAATTGCAAGAGCCATGAGCAGAATGCAGAAGCCATATGCGCATGCGCTGTGGTATCTGTAGAGCTCTACAAATACCATAGCGCATGCGCATATGGCTTCTGCATTCTGCTCAAGGCTCCTGCAATTTTATGTGCTTCCACCTTTGCACGTAACAAAGATTTAGTCATAATCGTAAGGCCGTAAAGCCTTGTATACAAGTGGATAAAAATAATGGGTAAAAGTTTACAATAACTTACACAGCTCGGATTACTTTGACCTTGGCATATGTTGTCAAGGACATAATACTGAGTAACTTTTCCTTATAACTTAATCGGCGGTCGCTTTTTATTAAAAAATTATTAACAAAAAAAAGTTTGGCGACCTCACCGATTTCAATGACTTTGATATATGTTGTCAAGGTCATGACCCCGAGTGACCTTCAGAAGGTTTTAGCCGTTGCTCGTTATTCGTCAAAAAGTTATTAACAAAAAAAGTTTGGAAAATACGTGTAGGTTAGATGACGCGCTTTACAAGTATTTAACTGTTTAAAGCGCGTCACTAATCTACATAGGTTAGATGACGCGCTTTAACAGTATTTAATTGTTTAAAGCGCGTCAACTAACCCATGCGTAAACTATTTCGGGGCTACCGCACCTCCCCCGAAAGCGGGGGGGGGGGTGTGGTTGAACCTCGGTTCGCGTGAAAAGTGTATGCATGAACTATTTCGGAGCTACCGCACCTTCCCCGAAAGCAGGGGGGGTGTGGGGTGAACCTCGGTTTGCGTGAAAAGTGTATGCGTGAACTATTTCAACATATATATTAGTCATTTATGCCTTCCAATACTCAAAATAGCTGCTATATTTTTCAAACTTTTTTTGTTTATAACTTTTTAATAGCAGTGACCGCCGACTAAGTTATAAGGAAAAGTTACTCAGTATTATGTCCT
>NC_092364.1:15369757-15392743 GCF_030848805.1 Temnothorax longispinosus
TTAATCAAGATGCCAGTGCGCATAACAAATATATCAATCATGCGCAAAAAATTTATACTCTTTTATTAATCTTACGAATTGTTGCAAAGCTCTGGATGATTTTTGCAAAAAAAAGTTAATTAGTAACTTTATTTAAAATGGCGTTTAATAGAAAAACGGTGGAACATTTGAAGCGGTGCGCATTAAGCCAGGGTCTAGTTGATCTAATGAAAAATTCGACGCTTTATAAACGTGTACCGCTAGAACTCGTTTGATCAGAAAAGCCCGAAAGCGTTCAGCAGCGCGTTTAAATACCCTTCTGGTAGGTACTCTCGACGAGCGGGCCCGCGCGAGCCGTACGCGCGCGCCACGCGCATCTGTGCCATTTGTGTGAGGCATGGCATTTGTACGTGTCACACATCGGCCGTGAACGTCATGGAATTAGGGCTATGTTACGCGTGACTGACGTGACTGTCAAACGTAGCGACAACGGGATTATAACCATTAACGTCACGTATTTCGCCGACGCTGATAATTGCGCTACGCGGCGCGCAAAATTATCGCCACGCGGCTTTGATGCTCTGCCTCAAATCGTTCAATAGATGCACTCGAATCTGCATACGTGCACGAATCGTCGCGTTCACCGTTGCGTGCGGACGTATGCGACTGAGGGATCCGATCCGAGGAAGCGATAAACCCGTTTCGCTAAACCTTGTGAGGGAGGTAGCAAACATATACTGATTTTAAAATCGTTTTGTTGTTTCAAACGTCATAGAACATACATTTTTTAATTGCTTTTGCAATTCTCAATTTTTAAGGTATATTTTATTTCGTACATAAATATTACGATATTTTACATTTCTTTCTTTCTTCTACAAATAAAAACTGAAGTTACGTTATTTATAATCGAAAACTTTATTATTGGATATATAGTTTTGTGAAATCTATATATTTAAAAAAGTTTACTTTTTCCATAAAATATTAAAGCTTATAATTATATTATTATTCTTTGCTAAATCTTTGATTACTGACTAAATTTATAAAACCCAATATTTCTATTAATTATATTTTATAATGAAATTACTCTGTATTATAGTCTCATTTTCAGGTATAAAATCATTTAATGTATACCTTCTTTAATAAGCAACGGGGTCGACTGTACTTATCGACGTACTTGCGAAAAAAAATGCATGGCAGAATAAATTTGCGAGCACGAGGGTCACAATTTCTTTTGTTGGGAATATTCCGTGGTGGAGAATACTGAAAGATTTAACCCGGCG
Organism: Temnothorax longispinosus; assembly: GCF_030848805.1. Taxonomy (NCBI): domain Eukaryota; kingdom Metazoa; phylum Arthropoda; class Insecta; order Hymenoptera; family Formicidae; genus Temnothorax; species Temnothorax longispinosus. The sequence continues at coordinate 15,371,017 of NC_092364.1, forward strand.
GAATAATCCGTCCGAGAAGACCGCGCGGCGATCTCGTTAGCGCATTAAATTCTTTCGCAAACACACGCGCAACACCAGGGAAATATTTATGGTGGTCTATAGATTATCGGGTTATCCCCTAGATCTGAACAGTCGCGGTCGGCGCCGCGGGCAAACAGTTTACCATGCGCCTCGCTATTTTTACCCCCGAAAACCGCGCGGTGCGACACATTAAACGGAATCGCCAATGGTCTCGCCGCGGCGCGGCAGCGTTTGGCGTTTACCGACACCGCGTGCTTGTAATTCCGCGCGTTTGTTTACGGTCGAGATTTTGTTTACAATCGTACTAACGAGATCCAGAATGAAAGGGCCGATTCCCCGGCGGTGTGATGGCGGTGAATCGCGTTTTGCGCGCGCGAGATGCTCTAAGCGTTTCCGTCCGAAAATTCCCGCTGGGCTTTATTGGAGTGCGCGGCGGTGATATTTAAACGACGAACACTAGCGTACACGCGCACCAGTGTGCCGTATACCCGGACGAATATTTGTAGGTTACTCTCCTCGTGCTATTTGCACGTGCGCGCGTATCCGGACCTGGATATAGGATATAGGAGAGAGTCCCGGATAGAGACGTGACGAGGGCCCCTAGGGTAAGAGCGACAAGGCGGATTCTCGCTCCTCTTCGGTAGGAAAGCCATGAGTCCAGGGGATCGTAAATATTGCCCATCGACACGCTGACGCGATCGGTTTACGGCACATCCCGGTATACATGCAGCTTGACGGTGTTCTCTATTTATTTTATTCAACGGACAACCGCGCTTGTACGGATTGCTTTTGCTCGCACGGCTCGCGAGAGATGGTATGAATTACAGCGACAAAGAAGGTGCCTGCGTTGCCTGGTGAAATCCAATCGGCACAGATTGCAAAATACGCGTGCAAAAACATTGGAGCGTGATATACATACGTATACATATACACATGTGTATACATATGTGTATAACGCGGTGGATTAACAACCGGTATGTGCAAATATTTCTTAGCCACGTTTCATCCTATACGCGTTCACTTCACGGATATTCGTCAAGCTAATACGACCCTCACTTTGTGTAGATGAAATAACGAATGACGAAATAACATTGCTTTTATATAGAAGCAGCACGTGAGATTCGTCTGAAAAGTCGATATAAATGCTGCGTATTTGCGTTTGTCGAATATCTTGACAAAGTGTTGTGAATTTACGAGGGCATGCTTTTTGTTTGAATAAAAAAAAAACACATTGTATTATTATATTACTGCAATAACATACGAGATATTACATTTTCGGTTAAATAAAATATTTAGATTGCTTTTTGTAAATAACAAGTATTGCTGATTAATACAATTTGGAAATCTTGGATCTAACAATACCGATAAGAGCGATAAGCCATTCTTTATTTTAGTAATTTTCCATTTTTTAAATGTGTAAATTGAATCATCAATTGGCATTATGTCTTACAAACTTCTCTTTTATTTTCTAGTTTAATTCTTGCCGTATATCAAGTAGAGTAATATAGTTTCCAACTTATGGTTTTATTGTAAAAATATATGGAGGTTTAAGATAAAATAACACAGACGTTCTGTTCGTAAAGTTCCGTTAAAACCGCGCGAAAATAATATCCTGCGGCGTAAGCGAGTAATTTAAGTAAAACAACATCACTTTTCCAATAGTTACACGCTCGGTTATTCGAAAGCAAGTGAGTATTTTAATAAAGTTTAAATTTTCGAATGCACTTGATTGTAGCCGATGGGATATTGTATTTATATTAATTAATAATGACCGGGAGTTGTTGAACGGATTAATGAGCAGTAGTTTAATAAGTAATTGCGTCAAATCATAAATATCTAATAACAAAATCTAGGATCATACACTCATCATTATTTTTTTATTATTAAAACAATAAAATTATATTATTTTAGATAATGATAAAAAAAGACCGTTGGTTCTTTCAAATTTAATATTTTTTTCATTTTAGGTATTATATAATTTATTAATATTATTATTATTGACTATAATCGATTATACTATTATATTACAGTATATTAGGTACTCGATTATATAATAGTGATTGACGATGCGCGTTTTCCCGTGTTGTGAGCGTGTCGTATAAATTTCGGCGACGCTATTCGAGTTTCTAGAGGGATCTGTCAGGCCAATTATCGTGAGATAAATCACGCGGGATCGCGCGCAAAAAGTCGTCGATTTAACGCGCTTGCGCGTAGGCACGTATAAAACTCCGTACGATCCTCGCGAGTTTTTGTGACGAGTTTCTTCCGTATTATGCGTACTCGCGCAAAAACCATCGAGATTCTTCGAGGTAGTTGTATATGTGCGTGCACGTGTGTTCCGTTGCTAACTCTGTTTGCCGAGCTGTGCTCTCCACGTCGTCGCGCGGATCTCATTAACGTGCGACGTGCACACGCACGACTGCGGACCGAATATGGATGTGAGGAGCAAGAACGCGAGCAAACACCGACGGGGGTTAATAAATACGACGAGAACGATCCGCTACTGTTGTTTTAAAAATTGCGAAACATTGATCACTAATTCGTATACATATCTCGTATGTATAATGTCTTTGTATAAATAATATTTTCTTTTGTGATATAATAACTATATCTTCTTATCGGGCATGTAGAAATTGAATTGTAAGTAAAAGAAAGTCCTATTTACATTATCTGAATCAAATCGTTTTTTACATGATAGACGTAATTTGTTTTATGTAAGATTGGTATAAGAAATTGTTTCTGCAAGTAAAAGCTTTTATTGAGTTTATTATTAAGAAATTAATTGTTTACCTCTATTGTAATATTATACAAAACATGTTATTACCAAATGTATATTAGTATTAGAAAAAACTTTCTTTGTGTGTTAATTAGTTCAAAATTTCTGTATATAGTCTTTTCTCTAATTATACATTATAGTTTTGTTCAATGGTCTCTAATGGAAAATATTTCATGAAAAATGTAGAATTATTAAATTAAATTATTAAATTATTACGCGAAAATATGCAAATAATAAGAGTAAAATTAAAACTTGCGTAAAAGTATTTTTATCTAAATGATTTGAAGAAATAATATACTAAATGTGTAGCATTTTAGACAAACAATTTGATAAAAAAAAAAAAAAAATATTAATGACATTTAATACATTTTTAAAAATTAGTATCTTAAAATGTACTACCTCTGAAAGCAATGTAGTCTTTAGAATCGACTTTAACCGAATCTGCAAATAAATCTGAGAATTTTTCCTCTCTCTCTCTTTCTCTTTCGTGTATCTTACTAGTATAGTACATCATATACATCACATTATTTTAGAGTATTTATATATGCAAAATAATTTTACAATTAAGAAACTTGAATAGACGACACGCGAGGTAATCTCGAATAAATAATTATATATATATATAATCTTCTTTCCACTTTTATTACTGAATGGGAACAGATCTATAGGATTAAATTTAGGTTTTTATTTTTTGTTTTCACTGCTAGAGATAAAGCGCAACAATATCGATCCAATTAAATAAATTGACAGATGTTCCATTATTAATTCTCAACTGGTTATTTGCTTTTTCGAGGGCTGAATTATTTAGTTGAATTTAAAATAATTTCGTATTTATCCAAATTTACATATAGCTGACATTTGAGTGGATTTATTTATTATACTAAAGAGCCACAGCTAAACTAGTATCTATAGGCTAACAATAAGTTGAAGCGTATCTCGTGGTATTTTTCTTATCCAGACTACAAGCGTATATGAATCCTTGCGGACTCGTTAGCGCGCAATTTAGGTCAGTCCCTATAGGATCGATAGCCGTGATTTCGTGTATTTGAGCCCGGGCAGACAGTGCTCTGATTAATCCCTTCGCACACGATCGCGCAATCTCGCGATCTCGTTACCGATCGCTTTGTCGTGGCGCATACCGTTAAACTCGGAGTCCGAATTAAGATTCAAGAAGGCTTGCCTCCTTGATTCGCCCTTAGATTCTCTGTTCTCCCCCGAGACTCCGTTTAAATCGGAGTTCACGTTCCGCTTAAATTCATGAATCCGGCGCGATTATGCCCGGAGAAACTCGTCGCGCGATCGCTGAATCACGTGTACGCAACGCGGACAAAGCGACGCGACGCGACGCGACGTCGGGAGTTCAGCGACGAAGGTTCAACAGGTAAGAATACCCGGACGCATACCTGAGTCCGCACGTTCCGGTTCCCAAGCGACTCAGAGAGCGACAATGGCGTATCTACGACGGGGGTGCTTTACGATCGGCGCACAGGTAGTATGTCCACGGAACGAAAACGGGGCAGCAACGGTGATAAAAAAAAAGAAAGAGAAAAAGGAAGAAAAGGAACGGACCCAAAAAGGGAAGAGAGCAAAGGAGGAGAAGAAGAGGAAGGGTAAGGATAAATCTGGATGAGACAGGTTCTCTTCTCCGGACCGGACGACATATGATATCCACGTGAATTGTTACGTAATTTATTTCTCGCGGATGTCTCGAGGGCGAATGCGTGGCTGTTTGTCAAGAAAGTATAAAGTTACGCCCGCGACGGCATTTATCAAAGACTTAAAATCATCATATTTTTTTGATTATATATATTTTTAGTGATATGTATGTGTATTGTATTTAGTTTTGGTGATATTGGTATATCCATATTTGTATCTAATGTTTCAACGTTTTCATGTCTCAATATTTGCCGATAGAAAAGGACACTACATATGCTATTAATTTGCTTTAATGCATCTAGTTATCGATAGATTGGAGAATTTAAATATGTCACGAGAAATAACGGATAATACTTTTAATATAGGTCTATAGTCTTATAGATACAGTGTCGATGCTATATAACAATTTAGAAAATAAAAGCTATAGATTATATATAATTGTTTTTGCTTGGTCTGTTTTACAATTTAATTTCATCAATTCAATATCTTACGTACACAATCGTAATTAATGATTTTAAAATTGTGATTGAATATCTGTATTTTTCGTACTTATTCAATTTAGGGCGTTTTCGAGCAAACATAACGGTTCTATTCTATTTAGGAAATATATTTCGTGACAAGAGGATTGGCGAAGCCCTACTAGGTCTCTACCTTTCCTCTCGAGTTTAAGGACGTTGCCTGCCTTTTTCCCCAGTGCGGCATTCCATGCCCTGAATTTAAGATGGGCAGCGCGGATGGCGAGGCCAAGAAGGTTAACGCGATTTGTAGTCCTGCTTGTATCTATGGAATTTTAGGGCTTCGTAGATTTCTACGCGGGGAATTGCGGGGAGGAAGTAAAACTCATTTAACGATGTTGCCGAAGAGCGCTTTTATTTATTTTTGCCTCAGGTGTTTTACGTGCTTGGTGTAACTCAGCGTTCAGCCACTGTAATCTCTTAACAATTAAATACGGAGCATTTAATTCAACGCACATTACATCGTCACAATACATTTGGATTTGGCCAGTTATAATACTGATTATATTTAATTAAGATAATTATATAATTAATTACATTACGCAATTTTAATATCAATTTTGAAAATTGGCCGAGGTATTAAATTTATTTTGCAGTTTATGTCCTAATGTTTCACTGAAATAACATATATTTTGGGACAGTGCCTAAGTTGGCAGCTCATTTGTTGCTGCGAAGTTTTTGGCAATTTCGGGTTTCGAATACCTCTACTTTCTACTTGTCGTCGCATGAATCACATCCCCTATCTCTCGCAGTTCTCGTATTCAAATTCCGACTCTTCCGCGTACGGTTTCCTGTTCTGTATTTCGATTCTTGGCCGATTCTCAAGACCGAAATCCGCTTCGTCTAAATCAGACGTAACATATTTCTCGAAACGAAAACAAGCTGCCACTTTGTTCGGAGGGAACTGTTTCTGCGTCGACCTTAATAATCCGTGCTAACTTAAGGGCATGGGGGCTCAGATGTCGAAATTAGGAACGCGTATTATTTCTACGTTCCTATGTTCGTAAACGGCAAGCGGGCCGCCCCGGTGGGAATAGCAAATAAGTATATTTTGAAACAAATGTAGCGTGCGATAACGTTGTTTTATGGTTAACAACCGTTCGTGCTAGAAATCCGTCGGACGGCGATCGCGTTACGCTTCAACATTTTGCGACACATCGTAATCCGATATCGTGCATCGTCTATCGCGAGATGAAATTAAGCGGAATATGTTAAAAAGTCTGTATCGATCACGTATCGATCCCGTAGTTAGAAGAGCAGTCGCTTTATCTTGCCATCATGTTAATCTTTTCCGATAAGTTGAACAATCGCGGAGGCGAAAATCTTAAACCGGTATCTTACGCGATGTATACCTTGCATTGGTAATCTGTCGTTGTGAATCAGAATCTGTTCCGTAGTAGATCGTCTTTCCTGATATTCTAGTTGTCCCTCTCGAGACAGCTCAAGGAGGTCCACATTTGGTCCAAGTCACCCTTCGTTATCGAAATGACACTGCGCTCTCGAATAACGTCGAGACGTCTAAGGTACTTTACCTCACATCGAACGTTAATGGCGTATTTCAAGGCACTGGATTTAGATTTAGATTTCGTTTCGGGAGAAGTATGTATATTATAACGATTAATTCGAAGATATCGAGACAGCGAGATAAGATTATATAGGATCGAAAGATTAGAATGTAATGTAATCTCTTGTAATGTAAGTACATGCATGAAACGCGGTCAAAAACAAGATGTTTCAAGATAACTGTATACAATATTTTAATAGCGTATTCTGAACATTAATTAAAATTTAACCCTATTCGCTCCAACCATGCCTTTCGTGTCCCACGAATTTCTAACAGTCGTTTGTTCCGGAAAACAAATGATCGTGGGAGAATCCCCTCCACGCCGGAAAAAAGTTATTGTGGCAGGGAACCTCAGGTAAAAATTTCAAAGTTCTAGCTCATTTACTCTCGAAACGGGGAACAATCAAAATCTCGGTGGAATTTTGGCACGAAAGTGCATGGTTGGCGGATTACGTCAGTGTTGTGTGAAAGGTAAATGAGCATTTTTTTCGATAAAAATGTATTTTTGTGTATAATTTAACCGTATTTAAAATATTTTTGTCGTTAAAAAAAAAATTTAACATTCCACAGAGGTCTATTATGGCTCAGAGGCAGGTGGAAGAGGTGGGGAGGAGCTACGACTATAAAAAAAAATTAATTTTTTTACATAAAAAATATCTGTCACACTTTAAATTCGCCTTTTCTTATTCAGAAATTCTTTTTCTAGCATTCTTTAAGTCCTTAAAGTCCTTCTGTACCATTTAAAAATTACCAAATTTGCGGCGACGAAATTAAGTATTCCTATTTAATTAATAATTATCTCATATTTTTTTCCTCATTTGCACTACTTTTAGCTTTAATTTGCGTTTTGGTTCATTAAGCTTCGTCAATTCGTTCGTGAGTTATGATTTTTTAAGTAAAACGAGTCGTAACGTGTGTTTGTCAACATATAATTGTTGTAAAAAAATATTTAAATAAATGATTTCCAAATGTTCTTTACATTGATTTTTAGTCGAAGGTACAAAGCTATTATAATAATTTTTGGGGAATTTTTCAAAGCTATTAACATTATAAAAAACACGTGGGACTCGAAAGTGCATGGTTGGAGGATTATTAGGGCGAAAAAAACGTTGGAGTGAATAGGGTTAATATTTTATTATAAAAAATTGAAGTCATGACAGTTAACGATCATGAAAGTTACGATCAGATTGTCAATGTTATCGCGTAAAGTTCACACGATTATATTCATAACTGTGTTCACACTACGTATTGATCTGTCATTGATCAAGAGACACGGTAGTGTCTCACGCCAAGTATACTCGAAGCAAAACCGCATTTTTATGACTCAGAGGATTTTTACTGTCAATTGATTTTATTTTTTGATTTCTGAAAAATTTATATTTATTATATATCTAATATATAGAAATATAAATATGAATTTATCTTCATTATATAATAGATATTATATATATTATAATGATTAGCTAATATTGATAAATTGATTAATTATAGCAAATTTTAATTTTTACGTGCAATATATGTAATTTTTTTAATGTTATTAAATCTGATGTTAAATATCTGAAATTAAAAAATAAAATTTGTCTTTGGTTCGAAAAACACAACTGAAGAAATGGAAAACCATGAAATATCGATATTGGTTAGTAATTTGCAAGGAATAGAGAATACGGCGTATATTTTTAATACTTTAATTATTTTGTAGGTTTTCGAGAGCTATCGACATACAATGGCTATCGACATACTCGGCCTTCGGCGCTCGATTTTCGTAAACAGAGCGTCTGCGTACGCCGCGCCGCGACGTATTGTTTATACAAGATCGTTATACTATCATTCGTACAGTTAGACTCGAGCGAGCAGAGTGTTGAGAACAAATGCTCCGTTGTTAGCCTTCCAAACACGATTGAGACAAAATTGAGAGCAAACGTGATCGCTTTCTATTAATGACTATCGGCTTATGTACATACCTTCTTAAAGCCCCTTGCAGAATGCCAGGCAACAGGCAATAGGAACAGGAAATAACCAAAAAATTGTTAATTACAACATGAAAAAATTCGAATGCTATGATTGGTTGGCAACAGGCAATAGGCACAGAATTTTCAACGTGACGGAAACTCTGTGTCTATTGCCTGTGTCACTGTTTATTCTGCATTTATACATGATTTCTGATTTCTGTTCCTATTGCCTGTTGCCTGGAATTGTCCAAGGGGCTTAACTCTCGCGATTCGTAAATGCATCGCAGCAGCGACTGTTCCTCAAAGTGGATATTTCGTACGATGTATTCATTTGAAATTAAAGTCCAATAATAACAATAGAGAGAGAGAGAGGGAGAGAGAGAGAATAGTATTCATGTTTACATAACAAACCATAATTATTTCTCTAATGAGTTCGAATGTTTCTCTTTAAATTTTGTGTTAAATAAACTAAATGTAGAACGAATTGACTCCGAATTGAATAACGATTCACAATGCATTAATTACAATGCATTATTTGTTAACTGCCTAGCGCAAATTTGGTACGCATTGATGATTTGTTAATCACTTTCGACGTTCATAATTCTGTGCAATTGTTTCTTCGCGTTATTCTTTCGTCACAATTTTTATAATAAAATGCGCGGTGCGCATTTGACTATAACGTCGGGAGTGCCATGCAAAATGTCACGCAATCGTAATTAACCGTGTTTTTGCGAGTGAGTGTTGTACAGTTGCAATTAACGAAGGAAGGAAGAGGAGAAGGAAACCTGGGAGGCATCGGCCGACAGCGGAGCAATCATAAAGTAAGTTTATTAGATATTATTTATTTATTATTTGTTTTTCTCTAAAAATTATTTTACTATATAACTGTCATATATTTTTACTTTAAAAAAATAAATGAAGAATTCAATGTGTGCTGTGATTATTTTTGAAATATTAATTATTTTGAGCGTTGTAATAACTTTGATACATTTGTATTTTGCAGATCAACGCAGTTGTGCTTTGTGCTACAACTCCGCTGCTGCGCATCGTATCGGCGAGTCACAATTATTTCTGATTTTTAATTTGCGGCAATGGATCCATGAAAACAGCATGTACACAAGATATATAATGAAACAACCGAGTAAAAAACATAAAAGTATTACTTACTGAGGAATTTAACTCTCATAAATTCCATTACATTAAAATAAATGAGCTATGACAGATAATATTTAATCCTTAAATTTGTGAAATTATCATATCATAATAATATTACAACTACGCACAAGCAAGATTTAAAAAACATAATGAAAAATATCATGAAGATATTATTTATAACAAAAACGTTATTGTTAACATTTCTACATTTATTGTATAAATATTATATATAGCGAAAAATAAGAAAAAAAAAGAAAATTATAACAATTACAAAAAGTTGACATTTTAGAATGCAAAAAATACTGACAGTTCAGAATATTTCTTTATGTAGGTATTTATATCTCATGGATGGGAGAGAACAGAATATATATACGTATTGACAGGATTTATGTATTGTATGTATTTATGTAAAGTAAATATTGATTAATATCTATAAAACTTGGTATAGGAAAATATTGTTAAAATATTTGTGTGTTTTATTTTCTCTCCACTCTCTCTAAAATATTTTTTAAATAGAATTTGCGTTCTGCGTTTGTGTGTGTGTGCGTGTGTGTGTTCTCTATAGGTATGTAATCTTTCCAGGATTAAATATTGTAAAATTGTTGCGAGAGCAATTAATAATCAGATTTTTTAAATATAAATATATCGCAAGTATAGATTAAAGAAGAAATATCTTACAATCACATAGCGTATTTAAAGTAATTTATTTAATAGGAAACACGCTAATGATTATTAATTTTATTTATTCTTGAAATATTCCCATTTTAAACTGATCCTTCATAGTCTACCCGTTCATATTTATTGGTAACTGTGCTTGATATTACCTGAAACAAAGCAAAATGACATTTTAATCAGTAATTATTTCGTCGTAGCACAAGAGAAAGAACTTCTATATAGTTTATTTTAAATACCATATACGATAATAAATCAGTATGCGTGTAATGCAGTTATGAGCTTGAGCGTATAAACTCTACGCGATCCATATCGGCCAACTTTGATTGCTTATAATTTGAAAGCTATTACAATTTCGACACTTTTGTTCAGGATTTTTGGTTTTAATTAATTTTCAAAATATATTAAAATATCATTACATTGCTATTAAAATATTATATATGATGATTTTGAAATTATTCTCCATAGAGAATGATAATATTATTTAAAAAGGCATTATCTTTCTCATCTTTTTGTCAGAAAGACTTAATTTAATCTTGTTTATTTCTTAACGCAACAAAAAATTTAAATGTATTTTTACATGATGATGGCCTGTTACAAGTTTTTTCTTTTAAAAAGACAGTTAGACATTCGCGCGTATTTAAAATACTCTATAGGTATTATTAAATTGCCGAATAAAATTGATCATTTGGAAATAACGCGTGTTTAAGCAAATGAATATTATTGCATAGATAAATATTAATCTCGCTTCTCTCTTTCCGATATTTCTCTCTTGATATATATTTACATTAACAGTAACATAATGGCCGTTGTTTTACCCTGATTGCTAAATTGACGTAGACGATAGATAAATACATCTAACCGAGCTCAATATTTAATTACATTTGCGATATTATATTCTCCGCGCGCGAAATCGGGCATTGGAATCTTTTGTCAAGGTTAGGCAGTAATTTTAGTTTGGCGCGTGCACCGGACGTTTTCACACCGGCGTGGAACAATAACACGTTGTTATTACATGCCTGCTCAAAATACATTTAACGAGTTCCAGCTGTTGCAGCATTTTGTCGAGAGTGACGGGGCTGCCCGGGAAATAGGACAAAATCATTTCTCAAAGTTTTCAGCAGCACCGAAATCAGTAGAAACTTTTTGATAACTCAGGTTGTCCATTACGACGATTATTTCGTCAAGCGATTTGCCTCGGAATGATGTCAATTCGCAAACCCTACCTACGTACGCTCGATTATCCAATTGACAAGATGCCCCATTAATCCATTAAGCTTTGTAAAAATAGATCGCGTCCGTGAAATCGCGTGACTTGACCCTTTCCGGTCCTGTGATTGCAATTGCAGTCACTGTGCCTATTATGTCATATGCTAATTTGCATCTCCAAAATTAGTCAAACAACACATCCGTTCTTTTATGTGATAATTACACGTTAGAAAAATTAAAAACAATAAAATAAAAACTAGTGAAAACATGTTTCATCGACACGATTCTAGATTTCTTACAAATCATTTTTTTAAATCCTGCGTGATAAAAATCTCGTTTTATTTTATACAAATTAATTTGCTTCAAGATATTACGTGAACGCAACTTAATGAGTCAGTCGTGTTTAACCCTTAAATGCCACCCGGGGTCCAGCGGACCCCAGACCCTTTACAATGATATATTTTCAAATGTTCCCCCTAAAAATGGAGCTCATGTTCCCATTGATGATAGTTGAGTGATTGACCTACCCGGTTGTACACTTAGCAGTACTCAGTTTACTTAATTTTTTATACTATGTTGAAATTGAAATTTTAACAATATAAGCATTTTATTCTCTTTTCTAAGCCTTGAACAACATTGAAAATAATTTTCATAACTAAATATAAAAAAATCAATGAGTAAGGAGACATTTTTCATGCTGGAGTCTTTTAGACCCCATGTGTCATTTACGAGATTCTTGAGAGGTGTGGCATTTAAGGGTTAACTTTAATTATATACAGAAATGCAAACGTGTACTCCATCTGTAAGTCCCAGTTACTTCTATATAGAAGTTCTATGCGCGCCGTGTCATGTTCGTAACCTTTTTACGTTCCTTCACGTGTTATCGATTACCTGACTTGTATACGTTAACAAGAATTACGCGAAACTATCAAACTTGATACGGCGAGAGTAGATTGTAAAAAATTAACGATAATCGCAGCAATCGCAAGACGACGCGGTCAGCGTCATCATCGTCTCGCGCGCGGTATATACGTCCGCGTCGTTAAGCCCCATAACGAGCTTTGATTTTATTGATAGACCTTAAACGATTATTATGTCGTTCGATCGTCTTGGGCCGAAGAAAGCAGGAGGAACGGAGAGAAGGAAAGACTTTAACGATCCTCAATGAGAGAATTTAAATTGCAGCGCGACCGCGTTCTGGTTCGAACCGAGAGAAGGACCGGATTGATAATGGCGAGGCGGAACGGGGAACAAGAAGCGCCAAGCGGACAGGGGGAGGGCGGGGAACGGAGATAACCAGTCCGAGGATAGTTTGACATGAATGATTTAACCGGTTTATCTACTGAATGACCGCGTAATTATCTATCCCGAGTCGGGCCCAGATGTTTTAGCGCTCGCGGCGTGATAATGCGCGCGCTGTCCGACTTACACGCATGTATACGCTCGGCTATTCAAAATACATATTAAGTTGTAGCCATGATCATAAGATGTAGTCAGTGAAGATTAAAATATTGTGTCCCGCGCGCGCGAACAAGGAAGACGCCGCGGGTTGCGACTCGCGCCTCGACAGGTGTCAACATTTTTTCCCGATGTCACTACGCGCCGCGGCGCTTCTCGACACCTGAGCGCGAGATTATATTCATTAGCGTTTAGTTCTCCCTAGCTCGCCGTAATCCCGACACCTCGTTCCTCGATACTATGGAATTAAAACGTCACGCTCGCCGTCGAGAGTTCTTGGTTAACGCGTCCCTTAGAGTGACGCGCCGCATCGCCAATACCAATACTCGGCCCCTCTTGTCGAATCCTCAGTAGAATTCACGGACGCCCTTTCAATCGAGCCGATCGGGCGACGGACATCAAAGAGTATCCCGGAAGCGCAATTCCTCCACTTTACGTGTCTGAGCCCGGCAAAGAGGTTGATTGATGCGAAGAGAAGAGGCCGGAATGGTCGAATCGGCGCCGACTCGGATGTGAAATCAGGTACATGGCGCGTCACACGTCGTCATCGTCGTCGCGCCTTCCATCCGCGACGATTCACGTCACGTAATTCGCGAAAGATTTAAGAATCCGTCGTAGTAAAGCCGGTCCCCGTATCCCGCGCGGAGTAAAACATCCGTTGCCGCGCGCTTTGTACACCGGGCACGGCTTCAATTAAGCATCCCCGATATTCCTCATACGTGCGTGCTCGTTTTGCCGCGTTTCCCTGATCGCACATAATTACGGATCCACACGAGACCTCGATAATATCGCAATATCGATGTCTATCTCGCGACGCAATACTTCCGGCATCGTTAGCTTCGAGATCATGTTCTTTTCAGAATAACTATATAGGTGTCGACATTGCTTTTATTGATATAATTACGAGTATGTTATATTAAATAAAAAGCGGTTGATATATTGCATGTTGCTGGACATTTGAACACCGTAATTAAGTAAGCATAATAAATAGTGAGTAAAAATATGCAAGAGACCGCGTATTAAATTGAAATAATTTCCCACATATATGTAATTATGAAGGAGTACTGCACTGATATCTACTGTATTGATACAGAAGAATAGGAAAGCTCCTCGTGTTTTTCTGTTGAATTTAAGAATCTGTGCACATAATTATTGTGTAATAACGCAGCGACGATCCAGATGTTGCTCCTTTCGGATTTGCCTTTTCACGTTTTCATCTCGCGCCCGGGAGAACTCGAGTTTAGCATTGATACGGTTATCGTTACGACCGGCCATTACGTTGGTACGGCTTACACCCGCGACTCTTCCTACTAACTTTGCGAATGCCGCACGCCTAATGACGCGTATCTTGGCCCGCGGCGCTATTCCGAGACGTTGCCTCATTTTTACGATTATTGGAATAGTCGCGCCCGCCCGTCGTAAAAGTATAAAATAGAGGGGAAACTGCCGGCCCCGAGGTCTGCCGGCGATTTTAAGACGCGATCATTTCGAGTACCCTTTCTTCGGCGAGCTGTTGTTTCTGCTCTCGGCGGTCTATCTGCAGGACCGGAGTCGATAACTGCAGGTTGACAGATGTAATTGCTGTGCAGTTTGTTCGCCCTGTGTCTTTACGATGATAAAATGTGACTTTAGAATTGTCGATGATAAAATATTATATTTATCTAATAACCGTATAGATGAACAGATATGGATAAATAAGCGTTTTATTATTATTGTTCCTCGAATTCTTTAAGAGACTATATAAAAATCGAGATCGCTGAATTAATCTTTTTGTTCTACTTATTTATATTCGTTTGTCATTCTTAAAATATTGTTTTTTATCCGATATACTCGTGTAAATAATAGATAGACGGAAGCCGATTAAAATGTTTACTCTGCAATATCAAATTGGATTAAACTGTATCGTTTCGTTTCCGGGGGGATTTTAAACTCTAGCATAGTTTATATGACTATTACATAACAGTACGTAACGAAGTGCTGATGCGAATCAACGAAGTATTGCGTCATTTTACTGTAATCCCTTGTAATCTCAAAATATAGTATTAATTATATTAATTAATCGTAATTATATATAAAATTTGTCTCATATAGAAACAACAGTTTACATAACAGAAATATATACCTAGATATTAAAATATTTTAATGTTTTATAAGAATGTTCAATTAGAGGATACATAATAATCCTATATCGAGGTGAAATTAATAATAATCCTACATAGAGGTAGGATTAATAATAATCTATGTAGGATTATTATGTCCTCTAATTAGATTTCTTATAAGACATTAGATATTTTAATATCTATTTTTCTGATACTTTAATTATTATACACAGAGGTATAGGATTATTATGTTCTCTAATTAGGTAGGTGTGGATATAGGTAGATATAGGAAATCGACCTCAGAATTATACTGATTGTGAGATACGTGAATGGATGAGGATCTGCGCGCGATTCACGGCTTCCGCTGTACGCGCTGGGATACACAAATCACCGTCGCGGGGATACCGGGGTCTCTCCGTATTCGCGCGGACGGTTCAGACGGTTGTCGTCACAGCCATCCGGACGGAGAGGCAGGATGGCGAAAAGAAAGTCGCTAACCAGCTTCTCGCGCAGACGGCGCGACAACCCCGGGACGGGGATGCAACGTGCCCGGACTTTTAATACCGCGGTGAAAATTGTGCCCGGACCTCGCTCTACCCTCCGATGAGAGAACGTGAGACTATCTCTCGCGCACGTGAGCCTTGGGCCGCGATGATTATTTTCTGATTCGGTGGGGGATTCCGTGCGCGCGATCTGATGTACGCGTGCACCGACAGTGGCTGCTGCGGCAGCACAATAATGCCGTGTTCCGCGGGTTGAAAAGCTCTCACGCGATCACGATCGCGACGTGGCGAGGAGGCGGAAAGGTTGAAGGGAATAGGATGCCGACGACGACGAAAACGAGGATGACGGGATACGAGGTGCGGCATAAGTTACGACGTGCGAGTTATCGATCCGCGCACGTACGTACCAAGGTACGTGCCTATGTAATGCGTAAACCGACTCGCCTTCGAAGGGTGCGACTTTATGACGATTTTCACATGAGGGTACAAGTGTGGGAGGGTGGGAGGGAGAGAGGGTTTGACGGGGACGGGCAGGGAAAACGACGACGCTGAAATTGACAGGCGTTCCACGAGTGAGAGCTCCTGTCGTCGTCGTCGTCGGATATGTACATGCTGATTTTAATGCCGATAAGATTTATAGCTCGATAGGGGCTCCGGGAATGCGGTGTGCATTTACGTAACGTTTTCCGCGCGTTCCCGACAACGCCATTCGACTGGAGAAACCGCGCGCGGATGTTCGTTTAAACGGCAGTTTTGTGGCTCACTCGTTCCCTCGTTCTCTTCGTTTCACGATCGTAGTCGAGACGCGTGGCGGAATTTCGTGCTCGACTTTTATGTCTCGCGCGCTGAAGGCTCGCCCGGGACGGTCCGGCGAGACAACGTAATTTCGCGTTATCTGCGTAGTTCAAGCTCTAGATTCAATTTGCACGAGAGACGCGTCGGAATCGCGGCGAAAGAATGGTCCTGTCTCGTCGGACGGAATTACACACAGAACGGGATGACACTTTTCGATTAAACAGTGGCTAATCTTACAAATACGTTCTTTATATGGAATAAATAACGAATTTTCCTGTTACAGTACGCTAGAGAGTTAAACGAATTTATTAAATTTTGCTTTAACGTTAAATGATGTAATTAAAATTTCCATTTTGATGCTATCGTAAAAAAAAATCAATTTTTGAATACAAAAGATCCGTTATTAACGCATCATTCAATAATAATTCGGTTCAGTCGACTATTTTTACTCAGAAGTAAATTAAATGCGGTTAAACTTAACTAAAATTAACTTACATAAGTAATGCTGTTTTCAAAATGTGAAAGTTTCGTCACTTTTCATCATTTTCCTGTTACTTCACTTTACTGTCACCCTGGATGAAGCACGTATTGCTTTATTATTCTTGCGTGAGAGTTTTGTAATAAACTTTCCAACGCGTGATGGTACTATTTTTCGAAAATCCACCCGCTCGTTTTCCGTCGCGAGTTTCGCATACAGTTTACGTCGTCACTCAAGAAGTTTCGCAATCAACCGGAGGTGCGCGTTGCGTGTTCGCGATGCGTTCGCGAAACGTGGGGGCTCCTTCTCAGGTTTTCTTATTGAGCCGTCGCATAATCTTTCGCAATCGTTTTGTGAAGTCGTTCGGTCGGGTCTCGAGGACTCTGATTTTCTTCCTTTAGACAGCGATACAAGTTGCGCGCGCGAATGGCGAGGCTGATTCTGCGAGCAAGCGCCAATTCCGATCCCAATCGGCGATGAAACTTCCGCGAACTCGTTCGAAATCCCGTGCGAACGAACGGGATGATTTCAAAGTTTGCACTCTCAAACGGCCGGCGATGCTGTGCGACGCGTAAAACGACTCCTGAATTGAACGTAGTCAGCTCGTGTTGTCGTATCGTACTTTTGGTTAAAAAAAAAAGTTATAACGGTTATAACTGTTAAAAGTTGTTCTGAGAAATCGTGATTAAAAAAGAAGAAATGAGACAACTAGAAGTACGAAATTACCAAGATGGAAAAATGATACTAGTTTCTTGATAAATTAGAACTAGGTATAACCCAAGATATTGATTTGTCTGAGACATTTATATAGTTATAAAAAACTGAAGAAATATATGTTTCGTGTAGATCTAGCAGAATTACGCAAATATTATTTTTTCTATGTCTTCACAAATCTAATTATGTAAATCTAATTTTTATTATACGAAAACAACATATGGATTAATATGTAAATTCATTTAGAAATATATATATGTACTAATTTTTTTTATAGATGTTTGTAGGTTTGATTATTGAGTCTTTACTCAAATATTAATTATACAGTACTATACATATTTTAAAATAAAAATCATAAGAAGAAGATAAATACTATTATAAAAATGCTTTCAATTTTGAATTACATATTGGAAAGTATTATTTTTTGTATAGATTTTACTATAAATGCGACATCAGGTTCGAACAGCTTATTCAAGTCCCGTAATTGAACATTGTTTGCCATTGTAGTGGAACAATCCATTGCATGAAATGCCGATGAACGGCGTTTTTTCGCCGGGCAATTTCGCTTTCCTCTCCCTCTGATTCAAATTTCACTCCGGGCTAAACGACGCTATTAGCTCCCTTCAAAGCTCCTATTCGCGACATCGACGTTTCTCTATGAACCGAACGGTGTTCTCGTTCGCGAAACAACGCGCCACAGGGACACGCGCGCTTTGTTCCCTCAAAAATCACAGAAGTTTTTGTGCCTCGTGTTCACGTTGCCGGGGCGCGAGTTCGCATAAAACCATGTGCGACCGCTCTTTTTCGCTCTCTTTTTCGCTCTCTTTTTTCACCCCTTTTTTTTCGTGTCGTTCGCTCGCGCGCGCGTGAGACTGCGTCGTAACGTGAAATTCGTCACGTTCCATTATTGCGGTTTACGGTACCGAAACCCGGTAGCGGATAAAAATTCCGAATCGGCCGATCGTCGAACCTGTGAATCGTGAAAACTTCTATCCCCGCGCGATTGAGTCGTCGCCAGTATGCCCCCTTCTTCCTCTCTTTTTCTCTCTTCTCTCTCTTTTTTTCTTTGCTATTGAACGAAAGACGAGAGAGAGAGAGAGAGAGAGTATCTTAGCCAGGATCACGTCTAGCAGAAGAGGATCGCGGACGAGAGACGCGCGACGATCGTACTCTCGTCGTCCCATTAAAATCCCCCGGAGAACGTTGCGCGCGCGTTATCCACGTTCGCGCAGAAAAATCCGCGCTTAATCGCGCCGGTCGAGGAAACGACGCTTAATGGCATTAGCCCCTCGGGCGATTTCCATCGGCGAATCGCGTGACTTGCTATAAGCGAATTTCGCAGCCTTCTGCGAGATTGGGTTAGGTCGGCACGAAGGCATTCTGTCTCCCTCGCTTCCTCTCCGGTAGGGCGATCTTCGATCCCAGATTAAGGTACCGGCTACGCCGGCCGACACGTAAACCGGGTAAACGGCGTCTCGTGCGGCCTTTTGTAATTGGCACTTGTTGCCCGAGAGTGGCCGGGAGTTCAATTTACAGCCCCGAGAAGAGAGAGCTGACAATTATCGATAATCGTCGCTGGTTATCGGTAACGTCACGGTGGTATCGTCGCTTTGTCGGGATTGCCCGATAACTCGCGTTAGCCAGACTGTTAGGTCGACTGCAACGTCTATTTCTTGGGATGAGTTGCAGGGACAGCCTTGGTTAAGCTTCATAGCCCCAAGGGAGTGCTAGATGCACTGCGTAGCATTAACACGAATGAATGGTACGGCTATGTTATCAGATTATAGTTAGCGCGATTCCCTAGTCCCTTCCTAGATTATATCTTTAGACGTAATATCGATGGGGAGAAAGAAACTTTGCTTAACTATGATCACAAGCACCCGTTGGTGCAATCGGCGTTGAATTGATTTACAAGGTGTACTGAGCACATTACATAGGTATATTCTATTCTGATGTTAGATACTGTAATAAAAAGCATTAATAGTTTATTGACTGATATTGATTAAAGACTTTTACAAATTTTGTTAATTTTCCAACGTTTAATTATGCAAACTTTGAATACTTTGATTATATTTATACTGTTGATTATATCTACCTAAATAAAATTGCGCAATTAATATAAATTTTAATTAGTAATTATAATATTAAGCTCTTCTATTTTTGTCTCATGTTCTTAAACTTACTTTAAGTTGAAAAACATTTAGATCACTCAAATAGAAAAGGAGGAAAAAACTTGGGCGCTTAAAAGTTTAAGCCTTAGTGATATAAATGGCTAACGCAACTTTATTTCTCATTTAATTTCAAAAGAGCTTTAATAGAGTTTAATAAATGTTGCGGCTTATTTGGCGACAGTTCCATAATATCGCGAATTTATAAAAAAAAATTGAATCCTATGAAATTTTCGCTAAGTCTAAGTAGTCGTCGGTTGCTAATTCGTCAAAGTGTCCGATGGTAGAATATTGCACGACACCGCAACATACACGTATACGGACGCATCCCTACAAGTGAGAGAAACTCGGATTCGGACAGGACCGACGACGAGCTTTTCTGACTAGACGTTATTCGCGGGTGGCATATTGTCCACGGGTAAGGCTGGCGAGTTTCGACGACGGAGTTTGGGATGTGGGCTTTGACTTGGGGTAACTCGCACTATAATCTACAACCCGCTCTAACACAATAGCCGGTCGGAGTCCCGTAGGGAATTGCGTTTCGTACCTACGGCAATGGTCCCCCGGAGTGGTTTCGCGAGTAAATTATTCGCAGCGCGAGCGATCTTCCGGCTTCGCCGGAATAAAATGACGTTTAAACTGTCCGACGGTTTGGATTTTCGAGAGAGAGGGTTTTAGGGAATCTCCATCGCATTTCAGACGCGGCATGCGCGGCGAGAAGTTAGTTAAAAAAATTTCCCGTAAACTTCGGCGTGCGCGCGCGGTTGATTTAAATGCTTAATTGACAGAATACTTCGGCTCGCCGCGCCGGACGACTCGTAAAAGCATCATGAATATTTAATCCGTCGCGTATCTGGTAATCAAGAAAGTTCGGCTAGTTAGGCCGAGTACACAATCGCAGGGTACGTGACAACGTCTCGAAAAGTAGGATACTCTTGCCCGGTAAATCTCTAATTTATCAAGACTTTTACGTTTCTTTGACGCTGCTCCGCGCGAGCTGCTTTAATTACTCGACGACCAAAGTCGTCGTTATAATTTGGAAGGGATGCAAAGGGTATATGTATCGCGAGTATCGCACATACTATTATCGTTTATCCGCTATAGGGTTATTATACTTTACGAGACTTTATTATCACGGTTGATTTAGATAATGCGATCGAACGAAGTAACCACCACCGCAATCTGTTTAACCGGCCGTATATATCCGCATTAGGGGGGGAGTCCTGCGTATTGCGCTTTGCTATTTGACAATTTATTGCGATTACCTTAATCAAACTAGATGCGGAAATATCAGCGTGCGCGTTTGTACGCGAACGAAATTACTGCCAAAGGGCACGCGCAAAACACGTTTTCGGGATCACCGACGCGATGTATCGGAAGTAGATAACGTCGATGCGATTTATTTTCATCACTATCGATGCGAGACACCCGCGGGTGGTGTATAGTTAGTGGAGTGAAACCGCGCCCGGGTAAAATCCTCGTTTTATCCGCCGCGGTTCCGGGCGTTTAATGGTTAAAAATAAAGTAATTCACTGCCAATCTAGCAAATCTGGTGATTTAATGACGTCGATTCCATATCAGCGGCAGTTTATACCGGCCCCAATTTTATCATGTTACTCTGTTACTTTGATATACGCAAGTGGGATTTTACTGTCGGTATAAACCCGATTTATGCGTGGCTTCCGGCCTGGCGACGTGAATTTCGTTCGACCAATCGATAAACCAGTCTACGCAATTGCATGCAGCAGGTTCTGCCATTCTTTACCATCACCGTGCAAACGAAATTATGCTTCCCTGCTGCTTCTTTCTCTCTCCCTCTCTCTTGCCCTCCCTTGCTCGCTTCTTCCCCCCCGCCCCCTTTTTTCTCTCTATCGCTCTCGCACTATCCGTATTGCAATA
Source organism: Temnothorax longispinosus (assembly GCF_030848805.1). Taxonomy (NCBI): domain Eukaryota; kingdom Metazoa; phylum Arthropoda; class Insecta; order Hymenoptera; family Formicidae; genus Temnothorax; species Temnothorax longispinosus. The sequence continues at coordinate 15,392,648 of NC_092364.1, forward strand.
GGGCAATTCGTTTCCGAATTTAATTTGCCGTATTGGAGAAGAAAAAAAGTGAATAGAACACCGACAGTTCGGCAGTTCATACAATGGGATTGCAAC